>NC_043758.1:19804797-20104797 GCF_902148845.1 Salarias fasciatus
CCGCTCAGCTTCCCCAAGCAGCTCAGCTTCTCTGTTTTTATTTGGTTCATACCATGTGATTACAAAGACTTCATGAATACAAGAATCATTCTGTTTTTGGTCATGCCAAGCGACAACAACAGAACAGGCTGTGAAACCAGTCGTTGCAAAAACACACAGGTATGGTGCGTCGTGCTCGATAAGCAGATGTGACATGTCTTAGTCTGCGCACTTCCTCTTAACAACAAGTGAAAACTTAGATAGTTGAAACAACAAGCACATTGTTCACTTCATGATAATCGTAAATATGGAATATTTCCAACAGTTGGATCATTTTTTAAGCTCGGTTTGCTCATCAGGTGATGCAGTCGCTGCGTTTCGCTCTGCAACCGGCTGTGGAAGACGTCTCAGTCACGTGGGATTTACCGAAGGGAACCTCTGTCATGGTTGTCTCTCCACCCATCACCACCATCTTCCAGGGTCAGAGGACGCTGCTGTATGGCCGACTCACTGGTCAGGTAGGAGCAGCCCACTCCGAATGGAAGATGCGTCTGCAGCTGTCCGTCATCTCTGTCTTCATGTGAACATGAAACTAAGACTGTAATGTTGTGTCAGAGCGCAGAGGCAGCACAGGGCGGTGTGACGGTGAAGTACAGCCTCTCTGGAAGTCCCAGTCAGACTCAGCTACTCTTTGATCTCAAGCCAAAAGAAGACACTGGGTAAGATAGACGGGGAGATTAAAAAACCCCGTTTGGCAAGAATTCATGTCTTTGCAGCACAGTCAGTGTTCATGTTTCATGTTTATCCATGAGAACCTCAGTGCTGAGAAACATTTAATGTCTGTTTTGTTTCATACATCAGACGCTTCACTTGTATTCATGTCATCGTGTGTGCAGATTAACAATACACAGGTTGGCTGCTCGGACTCTGATTCGATCCCTGGAAACGGAGGACATAGACAACTTGGAAAAGGATGATTATGAAGCGAAGAAGAAGAAGGTGGTGGAGCTCAGTGTCCAGTCGGGAGTGAGTAGCGCCTTCACTGCTTTCGTTGCTGTCAACCGAGACAGCGGCGAGGCGACTCACGGACCCCTGGTGCGCAGAGATATTCCTGTGCCCAGTAAGTGTTTTGTTTTTGTGTTTGCTTTTAACGTGACATGCCCAAGTATCATGTCCTTCCGTGTTTGAGATTGTAAGCTATTGGATGAAATAGGAATATTATTATTGTCATCATCAGAATTATTTGCACCATTGAACAGCAGCTGCCAGGTTATCATTTGATTCTTAAAAAACCTTGATTCAGAGTCGTTTTGTCCCAGTGCAGTGGCTATGGGAATGATGTCTTCAATGGCATATTGCTGTGCTGCCGTGGATATGGATTGTGGTCCCCAAATGATGAGTAAGTAAAACCATAATTTTTTTTCCAGATCTCCTCACAGGACACTTCCACACTCTGGACTCTCATGGACAAAATAATAATAATAATCATAATAATCATAATCATAATCATAGTAATTAATTTAAAAAGTACAAGAGGAACCTTTTATTAAGGACCTTTGAACTTTTTCACACTGGAGGTAAGCAAGATAAAAATCTTACTTCCTGGGATCGAAATTGGAAAAATGTTGAATTCTGACTTTGCAAGGAGCACTGATCAGATACAAAATATTTCAGCAAGTCTCTTCTACTTCTTCTGTTTTGGAAACGTTTTCCTGAACTCTTTTTATAAACATATATTTTCAGTAATCACTTATTGAGCACGTCTTGGCCTTTTTTCACTCCTGTATTCCTGATAAAACTATTTGAGTAATTATAGCACACTATAATATGAGATTCGACTCAGAGTTCATAAATATTCATTCGTTAAGCAATAAGAAAGAGGAGTTAATGTTTTGTCATTGCGATGAAATATACCGAAACTCTAATCACAGCTCAGTCAGCACAGTAACAGTAAAGCAATCACTGACGGTAAATGACTGAGTCACAGCTTTCGATGCTCTCAGAGAGGCGTGAAAGTCTCAGGAGGTCAGATCAGTGTCCCACAGTGATCAGGTCGCGTCTTGAACCGGCTGACTGTGTGTGTGAAGCAAAGCAGAGCAGAGCCGTTCACAGAACCTCTCAGAGCAACAACACAAATTTATGCTGCTAAACACTTCAGTCAGTTCAAGTTTTGTTAAGCTGCAGCATCCATTTAGTAACAAAACATTTTTTTTGACAACCAGTGTGCAGCAGTATTGGTGGCGTTCAAGATTTATGCTATGATGAGGGTGACTACGAAGAACCATTATCAGGTAATGGTATGTTTTATTCTTTCCTTTGTATCTCTTTTTTTTTTTTTTTTTCAAATTTTCTAATGAATTGTACACTTCAGTCAGTTAAAGTTATGTTATGTTGCAGCATCCATTTAGTAACAAAACATTTTTTTTGACAACCAGGGTGCAGAAGTATTGGTCATTATCAATATTTCTGCGACGATGAGGGTGACGACTATGAACCATTATCAACTACGTTGCATTCTCTCCTTTTTCTCTCTTTTTTTAAATTTTTGAATGAATTGTGACCTTTTCTCAGGGGGACTTCTGCATCATAGTTGTTATATTTTAGAAAGGTTGTTTCTTACACTCAATAAGTTTGGATTTGGCAATCGTTTCATATCTTGGATTCGTCTTCTTTATGCCACGCCCCAGGCTAGTATTCATACAAATAATATTCACTCTAGTTATTTTACACTTTCACGTGGTACCAGACAAGGTTGTCCTCTTTCCCCATTGCTCTTCGCTATAGCCATCGAACCTCTCTCAATTGCATTAAAATCCCTCCCTATGTATAACGGAGTCTCCCGTGCAGATGTTGAAGTCAAATTGTCGCTTTATGCTGATGATTTACTTTTATACATATCGGATCCACTTACAAGCATAACTTCAATCTTGGATCTATTCAATAAGTTTGGCTCCTTCTCGGGTTATAAAGTCAATCTGCTTAAGAGTGAATGTTATCCCATAAACCCATCTGCTCTATCACTCAAACAATCTGATCTTCCTTTTAAATTTAGTATGTCAGGGTTTAAATATTTAGGGATTAAAGTTACCCGCACTCTACCCTCACTTTTCACTGCTAATTTCTCTTCTTTGTTGACCCAAGTCAAATCCGATTTACAGAGGTGGAACTCCTTGCCTTTGTCCTTGATAGGCAGGATTAATGTAGTAAAAATGTCTGTTTTGCCAAAATTTTTGTTCCTATTTCAATGCACTCCTGTATTTCTCCCTAAAAAATTCTTCAGAACTCTGGACCAATGCATGACTACCTTCTTATGGCATGGGAAAGTGCCAAGAGTGAGATATTCACTCTTGCAGAAACTTAAATTTAATGGTGGACTTGCGTTGCCCAATTTTTTGCTTTATTATTGGTCAGCACATATACACAAATTGATTTATTGGCTTAAATGCCCAGAACTGTTGTGGTGTAGGTTGGAAGTGCAGTCAATACACTCATCTTCTCCACTGGCTCTACTCTCGTCCTCTTTACCATTGAACCCTTCCAATTTTACATCCAACCCAGTGGTACTTTCCACTCTCAGGGTTTGGTTTCAGTTTAGACAACATTTTAAATTTATGTCACCATCCACTTTGACACCTGTAACCAAAAATCATTTATTTACCCCATCACTTTTAGATAATACATTTGGAATTTGGCAGAGACGGGGCATTAAACACTTCAGAGATCTCTATAAAGACGGTATCTTCTCAAATTTCCCAGAACTGGCTTCAGATTTTAATTTACCTGCGTCTCACCTATTTCGATATTTCCAAATCAGACACTGTGCATCAACCCTATTCCCATGTTATCCTTCCCTACCTGTTAGTCAGCCGTGGGAAGATCTTCTATTGTTGAAATACAATCAAAAAGCTCTAATATCCAAAATATATTCACAACTAATATCGTTAGACGGTCATTCAATGAATAAATCGCGAATCACATGGGAACAGGAGCTAGGATTAAAATTTACAGATCATTTATGGGAGAAGGCCGTCAATATTGTACGCTCAAGTACACCTTGTGCCAGGCTGGGATTGATACAATTTAAAGTGTTGCATAGAGTCCATTTATCTAAATCTCGATTAGCCCAGATATATCCCAATGTAGTAGATCAATGTGACAAATGCCATGTTTCTCCTTGCAATTTAACTCATATGTTCTTTTCCTGCCCCAGAATACAAAAGTTCTGGAGTGATTATTCTATGATTATGACTAAGGTTCTCGGGAAGAACATCAGAATGAGTCCCTTCTTGGCCATATTTGGGCTATCTACTGATTCACCTAATCTAAGCTCCTTACAATCAGATGTACTGGCCTTTACATCATTATTGGCTAGACGGTGTATTTTATTCCTATGGAAATCCCCAAAGGCCCCATCAACTGCCCGCTGGCTTAGAGATGTTATATCTTTTCTTAAATTGGAAAAAATAATATTCTCTGTAAAGGGGAATACTGCTAAGTTTGATCAAAAATGGAAACCTTTTATAGATTATTTCAATTCTTTACAAACCTTACCTCCAAACTGACACTCTTGCCCACTGCTAACTCCAATCCTTTATCCCCCATTAATCCCTTGGTCCCCACCTTTTTTGTTGATGTTTTTGTAGATTTGGTTCTATTTTCCCACTAGGTGTCACTATTATCATGTTTTCACAATTTTGTATCCCTTCATTGTTAATTCAATTGTATTTATGATTCACCTGTAACTTCTTATAACTCTATATTTTGTTATCACAACTATTATTGTTAATGACATTCTCTCACACTCTCAGTCGTCCAGTTTCTGGTTGCATGTGCATGTGTGCATATTCATGATATTACTTTGATGGTCCTTTTTTGTATGTTTTTCTTTTTCCCTTTTCTGTCTTTTCTTCTTCTTTCATCTCTTTCTCTTTTTTAAATGTACTCCATTTAATTTGTTCTGTAAATAGTTTTTTTTTTTTTTTTTTTTTTTTTTTTCTGTAAATAATTTTGTGGTACTATTGTACTATTTTATTATTGCTGTTGTTTACAGAGACAATGTTCCAATGTTTGAATGTTCTCTTAAAAAACAAAAAAGGCAAATAACATGGATAATATACTTGCTGCTTTGTATTGTATTGCCGCTTAAAAAAGATAAATAAAAAAAAAAAAAAAAAAAAAAGAAAGGTTGTTTCTGTGTTCTGGGGTCTTTGCAGGGCTGACAGTGGCCACTGGAGGGTGCAGTGGAGTATCTTATTGTGAGAAAAGCTCATGCCAAAGCTGTTGCAGTTTACTTTGATGAAATACTATTTTTTGTGATCTTTGTTTTTTTTTAATTGCCTGTATTCATCTGAATTGCACACAAACCTGAATATTCATCCATAGGCTGGAAGAAGATCTTGCTGTGACTATTGCACTGTTGTCAAACACATGGAGCATTCATAATTCAACAAACAAACAAGAAACAATGCATTTGACATTTGTCTTTTGTTGGGTTTCCTCTTCCCTCAGGGTCAGTAGGTCTTGATGAGATCGAGGTTATTCCTCCCAAACAGCCCCCCAGAGACCCCTTTCTGCAGCTGGTGTCCCTCCAGAAGGCGTCTGGCTGCTGGCTGCTGGATTCAGCTCTGGCTGCTGCTCTGGGAAAGACCTGTGAGGAAGTGGAAAAGTCTAAACCTGCACTGGTGGGTCTTTGTCAGAAACATGCGGTCGAATTATTGTTTTAAAAGAGAAATATTCAGTTTTAAATTTCATTGCTGATTTGGTGAATTAGATGAACAATGAAGTGTGGGCGACCATCCTCGCTCTGATCTGGCTTCATGGATTCAAGAGTGACGCAAAGGAGGAGTGGGAGCTTCTGTCCATGAAGGCTGTCTTGTGGCTTCGTGCTCAGAAAGGTAGTAACCGCATTAATAATGGCCTAAATTATGCTTTTTGGGGGGGTCTAATTGTCTGAATGCTATAATAATAATAACGTGATAACAGTCAATAATGTAACATAGATAGCCATTGTCCTAATAATATTTAACAATTCATCTAATGAGTTTATGAGTCATATTATTTATTTTCCTTTCAATTGGGCAGCATTTTGTGAAACTAAAATCTGTTTTGCAGGATTTGCACTGTTTGCACAACATTACTGTCACAGTCATTCATTGAGGATTCGAAGCAGCACTCTGTCCATTATCATTCCTAAAATATTGCTGTTTTACTGCATTTTTTCAAGTTATTCCATTGTTTTCTTTGTTACATTGAAATGACCAACATTATTGCATTACTGACAGGTATTACATTATTGGCCTTTATTACACTTCTGGTTTATTTATGAAACATTATGATGACCACAAATGCCCATCAAATGATTTTTCTTTATTTTATTTTTCTTTCTTTCTGCAGCATCATCTTTATCAGAAAGTGTGGAAGCTGGAAAAGTACTTTTGGGATGTAGCTTCCAGAAAGATGTTCTTGAGCTCTGAAGTTAACTTTCAGCCAACGTCTTGCTCAGCATACAGATGCCAGAATGATCTTCGTCCTGCAGTCTCACCTTTATCAACTCCCTTTACTGATATTTGAACCATTTCATTTGTCCATGAATGTCACAAGGCAAAAAGCTATTCACTGTTTCTCATTTCTGTTACAGCTTTGTGTTTAATATTCATGATAATAAACAGTTGCGGTACCTGCATACTCCCTCATTCAGAGCTCCTTCATCAAAATGGAATAAATTTGTGTATTTGTTCAAAAAGTCATGAAGTCTATCTCTGTTTCAGAACTTTTTTCTTTTGCCGTTAAACAGGTTTTTAACCAATGCAATGTTTGAAGGTAGATATTTTCATTTGATCTCTCTTCACTTATCAAAGAATCAGCGACGGTCAACAAAGAGAAGACTGGAAGTGAGGGTATCAGTCCCTCTGCCTCAGGTTCTCGTCCCTCTCCAGTAACCATATAGATGATGCAGAAGAACAAAACAATAAATTCACTCCACTTTGGGGTCTGCTCGAGTGGAGGAAAAGTGAAATCTATTTACAATTTACAATGAAGGAATGCAGTGATCAAAAGACAAAGATGAGGGAAATCAAGATGGTGAAATGGTGGCATGTGAAGAATAAAAGAGGAGAGGAGCTCTTTCATTATAAAAGGCCTCACCAGCAGCTGATGAATCAATCAGTGAAAAGAAAAGTTTGAAATCTCAGCATCTGTGTTCACTTCCCAACCTAAATCTGAGAGGAGCTGGTGTAAACTGAGGGAGCCCACAGTAAGCCGTCATATCAATAAATATTACATGTTGTGGAATTTTTGGTGAATCAGAGCCAAAGATGACGAGTCCAGGTGTTGACGCTGCACAAGGAGGATTTATTGAGGATTGCAGAGGAAGCACACACCAATCAGCTGATTAAGAGCAAGGCTGTTGTTCCGGAGAGAATCCAACCCGACTCTGGCATGACTTCCAGCCACGCCATCTCATATAGCTAGATCTCACGAGACTAGCAGACGCTGTTTCCAAGTGACTTCAGACAAAACAGAGCGGCCTTCACACTGTGTTCCTGAGAACTTTGAAAACAAAGCATTATTCCATATCAATCCCTCCTGTTGTTAAATTTCAATTTAAACAAAACCAGACACAAAATAAATTCGAATTTTAACAATAATCTAACTCACTATCGGAGACAGTAAAGCCAGACAAAGTAAAACCACTTTTCATTTGCATCACACTTCAATATTAATGTTCTTCATAAACATCAATAAGATCAGTTCCTCCAAGTGCATCGTCATTTTTTATATTTTATATGTCCTAAGTTGCCTATGTTTCAACGACCATTTCCAACTGATCCACTGTCACAAAAACACCAAGCAGCACTCAGTCATGGATGCGCAATTTAAACAAATCAGCACCATGGGACAGTGACAGCTGGAAATACCTTCATGCCAAACAACAATCCTGGCCCAGGCCGATCAACCAGGATGGCAAAAGACAATCAGTGGCCGCGATGTGTCCAATCAAGCTAAACTAAGAAAAGAAAGAAAATCCATTAAAATCAGCAAAAACATTGAACACAACAATAAAACACTGAACATCTGGTCGTTCTCAAAGTCAGTCATCAATGTCAGTGTTAGTTTGTTAGTAAGTTAGTTTGTCAGTCTTCACACAGTCATAGTTACATTCACCTATATTCGATTGAGCAGATAGTTCCAAGGTAAAAGTAAAAACGCAGAACATGGCTTCACACCCCGACCTCCCTGCTGACAGGCGCTCCGTGCTTTATTCACCAGCAGCAGAATGTGACACATGTACTATGCATCCGCCATCCTGCACCAAAACCTGCTGCATTGATAATCTCTGCTGGAGCATCAGCTGCTCACAGACTGTTTAGGAGCCCAGGATCACAGTCAGGAGTCTGCAAGAGAAATAAGCATCAGGGTGAAACCGTGATCCATGCGTCCAAACCAGAATACCTGTAGAGAGCCGTCCTTTCTCTTGGAATAGAGATGACAGGGCAGTCTGTAGCCAGGCAATCCCAGACCAGAGGCTGATGTTTAGTCTTCCTCCAGATGTTGACCCTCCTGTGACGCTGTCTCTGTTCACTCCAGTCCTGCAGAAGCATCCTTGTGTGGTTGTTCAAAACACAGAGTCTACAGCTGCAAACCAAAAATCCAGTGACGACAGCATTCTGCCAGACCCAGAAAAGACAACGTCTCCTCCCTTAGTCTGTAGCGGCAGATTAGACCACAGTTCAGGTCTTCCCAAAGACCAGGACCGGTTCTTCTCCTCCAGATCTTCTCCACCGGAACCTGTCCAAGGAACGTCACTTTCAGCTGCAGCTGGGCTCAGGATTCTCGGTGGCCTCCCTCAGGAAGACGGTTCAGGAGTAGAACAGTGTCAGGCTCTTCAAGCTTCCTTCAACCTTTTGGTGTGAAAACATCAACCTCATACTGTATCAGAGTTCCACCTGACAGGTCCAGATCCAGATCCCCTCACTGCCAATGCATAAACTCCCAGACCAGAGACAAAGTCCTGGGCCAAATGTGAAGCATTATTTACCTTTTTGGGTGAATGCAGGTAAATATTGCCTTTCAGGATCCAATCTGAGTGAAAACAATGCAGCAGACAGGTCAGACAGGTCAACGACTGGACAGTAGCATGAGTCAGAGGTCCAAAAGACAAAATGATTTTAAAATCAGTAGATTTTGAAGTAGCAAATAGTACAGTTCAGTTGATTTCCATAAAATCTTGGAAAAATGTCCACCCATCAGGTCCTCCTCGTCTTGGTGTAGAAAGAGTCGGTATTAAACATCATTGAATCATTCAATGTCTTCATAAGACATTCAATACCTCCCATGACTTCTGGACAAACATTCTATTGTCTATCTGTAGCAGTTAGACATTGAGCTCCAGTGTGATTCTTCGAGGTTTAGTCGATGCTAAATCTGAGTAATCTCTTAGCTCACAAATACTCCAACTAAATAAAATAAAGGTGCAAATGTAATTCATTTCAGCAGATTTCAAAGTTAAGATTCATAGACAGTAACAAATTCTTGTAGCACAGTCATGTAAAAACGATAATTAAAACCATTTCACTAAAACTAGAAGCCCCGCCCATTGTGTTCAGGTTACAGTGACGCGGGGGGGAGAAGTGACCATCATGGAGGCTTCCTGCTGCCTCTGGTTCAGTCTGATCAGGACTGTTCAGCCCGTCGACCCACTGATATCTTCCTAGTGACTTATAAAACAAACAAAAAACACAATTCATTCAAAAGCTAAAAAAAAAAAAAAAAGGAATTTAAAACTTCTAAAGTCTAATCTCTTCCCCCCCAGTCTGTGTGTGTTCATGGCCTGACCTTGTCGCGGTCATGCTGCCTCATATTTTCCATCACGTTGCGGTACGCCGTTATCACGTCCGATGTTTTCATGTCGCAATCAAACCCACCGCCTCCACAGCCTCCTCCCAGCAGCCACCAGGAGCAGCCGTCTCCAAGAATGCGTCCACCGCTTCCGCAGTCACAACACTCTCCTCAACACTCCTCTCCTGTATGGAAAGTCTCAGCAGAACAGAAGGACAGAGAATCACCACACATGTCATCATCATAGAAAGCAATTTTCTCTCTAAAATCTGAGTTTCGTCACTCCTGTATGTGTGTGTGTGTGTGTGTGTGTGTGTGTGTGTGTGTGTGTGTGTGTGTGTGTGTGTGTGTGTGTGTGTGTGTGTGTGTGTGTGTGTGTGTGTGCGTTCTCGTATTTCTATCCTTGTTGGGGCCAAATGTCCCCACAAGGATAGCAAAACGTGAAACGACGTGCCTTGTGGGGACCTTTTTCCGGTCCTAAGTAGGAGAAACAGTGTTTTCTTGACCATGTTGTTGTTACTGAAAAAAGTAAAAGTGCAAAAACATTTCTTTAGGGTTAGGCTTTATTGTGGTGTGGGTTAGGGTTAGGGTAAGGGTCAGGGTTAGGGGCTAGACATGAATGGGAGTCAATGGACGGTCCCCACAAGGATAGAAATACAAGACTGTGCGTGTGTCTGTGTGTGTGTGTGTGTGTCTGCACTTCCCGCTGCTGACAGAGCTCCCCCTCCTGGTTGGCTGGTGCAGTGCAGCTGACCGTGAGGATCGGGGTTGTGGATCGAAGCGGCGAGTGCCTGTACAGGACTTTATAACAAAACAAACACTCAAGAGAGAAAAACATATTAGTATATTATCATATTTGTCTATCAAACAATGTGACTGGTGGACCTTCGTCTCCATTCTCTCACTAGTGCTGATATGTTCTCTGGATTGTTTTCTGTTCAGGGTCCTCGGCTCCTCAGCAGTCTGATAAGGAGGAACCACTGAAAGAACTGCTTTCTTCAGTTCACTTTGGAGGGTTTAAAATAAACTGGAAATTTATGAGTTTTTCATGTTGCAATACCAAGTTGAACTCCATGTTCAGCTTGTTTTTTTAAAAAACAGATGCTATGCGAGTTAACAGTTTTGTCAAAAAAAAATAGACTGCCTCTCAAATTCAGGTTGTCTTTTCTCTTTAACATAATTATGAATAATCATCCTGAGGGTTTATCCTCAGGGAACCATCCTCAAACCTGTCAATGGCTCAAGCAGTGACCTCTGACCCTGCACACAGCTGGCAGTCTTGGAGAAATCAGTTTTCTCTCAAACAGGCCTGAATCACATGCTTTACAGCATTTTCCAGGAAAAGGCTCACAGGTGGATCTCCTGGCCTCTGCCCACCTACTGAAGATGGAAAAAAAGACATTTATTTTGACAAATTTCCAGAGGTGGAGGTTTCTGAAAGCACTGAAGTACAAATACTGCTACACTGATTAATGCTCAATTATACGTAAAAGTACTGGTGTCAGAAAAAATACTTAGGAGTGCAAAGTATGTCTCTAGACAAACTGCTCAGAGTATTATTATTTTTAACCAATGGATGATTTGTGTTGTTAGTAGCAATTTTATTTGATTCATCTGATAAAATACTGCATTCAAAGTTTGTTCCTCAGATGAACAATGAAAAACTACATCAAGACAGCTTGTCTTGTGACCAAATGTAGATATAAGCAGGAATTTATTTCTATTAAATGAATTCCCTCTCTTTAGAAAAAGGTTACTGTTTTTCTTTATTTTGGTTTAATCTGCTGACGAATTCAATTTTTAGATTAATCAAATTTTTAAGATTGCCGAGTGAATCCCTCTCAGAGAATCAATCATCAATCACATCATAGATTAATCAACCCCGTTGTGATCAGACAGGCTATTAGATTCAAAGATGCAGATAGAAAGATTTGAATATAAATTCAAATCGTGGGTGTCCTCTGTAGACCTCAGGTTAAAAATAGTGGAATATTACTTGTTGTAAAGTTTATGCAAGTACACACTTGTAAAAATAAAGGTACAAAACTCAATAACATTAACATGAGTATTTGTAATTTGTTACTTCCACCCCTGCAAATTCTCACTCAACAAGCAACTTTGTTGACTCATTGATGGATTCTTTATTTTAAACATGTAAAAAAACACGAAACAAAACAAACAGGTTGAAAACCTTTCCCTTTAGTTAAAACCTGCTTATTTTTCTTAACTCCCTGTTCTCTCTCCCTGTTCATCAAACTCTTCATCTGCACTCCGCCTCTCCCTCTCTCTCTCCCTCTCTCTCCCTCTCTCTCTCTCTCTCTCTCTCTCTTTCTCTCTCTCTCTCCAGCATTTCAATCCTTCCCGCTTCTCTTCAACAACCGGTCTTGTGGCACAACTGAGGTATCCGAAAAAAAAAAAAAAAAAAGAACGACCCACATCGTGGTCTGCCTGCATCCCACAACAGCACAAAAGTTCACCGCCACGAATCGAGTCGCAAACGGTCACAAACCACTCGTAAAGTGGCGTGAAGTGTGCGTAAACCCGTCGGGACTGCGTGCCATGTCGGGACGATAACTTTGAAATGTTCAGATATTTTGGTCACGACAAAATATCGCGAACGGGCCGTGAACTATGCGCCAACTGTCCGTGAACTCCTCGTGAAGGCGTCGGGACAATGCGGTAGGATGCGTGCCAGTCGTGGCCTCCGGCGAGTACCCGGAAAAGGACCCCATGCGGGGGATTTTCGACACACTGTCGTTGCAGCATCAAGTGCAGCGCCTTTAATTTGTCATTGAAATTGACTGATGGCAGCCGTCCGTCGGGGCCCCCTTCAGCTCGGACACCGAGGCAGCGCCTTTTCCGCTGCTCTTCAGCACAGAGCAGCTGCCAGGTACAGGCTTCTTCTCATCTCCGCAATGACGGTGTCTCCAGCATTCAGAATGTTGTCTGTTCCACAGCAAATCCAAAAATGAACCGGGGTCGGGGAAGCCCCCTTTGTACTCGAATATGACGTGCGTAATTGCGCGCGCAACCACGTCGTGCCAATGCGGGAAGCTCGTATACTATGCGCAAACTATGCGTGAATGCGTCGTGAATGCGTCGTGCCAGTTCGCGACACTGACGATCGCATTTGTGAACTGTCCGTGAACTGTGCGCCAACTGTGCGTGAACTAGTCGTGAACAGTGCGGGAGCCTGCCGGGTCGTGACTTCAGATTGACACAAAAGTCGTGCAAGTGTGGACCACGGCGATTGTTGTGGAAAGTCACGTGACCTTGACGTCATTAGGATCTGGCTGTGTTCGTCAGAGCGCCGGCTGGCTTGACCGCAGTTCTTCACTGAGGGGTGTGTCTGGCAAGTGCGGTAAGCAAGCTTTTTTTGAGCAAGCATTGATTATGCGGGACACGGTCTCAATTTGCAGGACGTGTGAAATGGGCTTCAAACGCTGTACGCGCACGCGCTACGCGGGACGGGTGGTCACCCTAATACTATTTACCTTTTAAACCTGGTGCTTTGTCTATTTCCTAATGGGTGGCCTCCAGGCCTGATTTGGCTCATTAGTTCCCACCCGTCATCGTTTATGGGGGACACATTCGCCCGAAGGTAACTGTGGAGCTGCTGATGATTCCATTCAGACGTTCTTTGATTCATTCTGTATTGATGCAAAGCTGCGAGTGCCTGTTGGACGCCAAACACCAGAGTGACGACAGCGCATCAATACACTTGTTTAGTTATATACTTTATGCACGGACCGATAAAACTACCTGAAACAATAAGCCTTTAAAATCAGAGGCAAGATATCGTCTGTTTATTCTTGACACACTGAAAATCCTGTCTGTTTGGAGATGACGGAGCTGCGATGTGATCCGCTGACTGACTGGAAGGAGAGTTTCCACTGAGACATACCTGCTGCTTTTATCCTGCAAACTGACACAGACATGTTCATGTGAAGATATTTGAGCTATTGTCATGAAAATCACAATGTACGGTAGATATTGTGGTATCTGAATTCTGTCAACATGCCGATTTTGTTTTACAACAAAATTAAAAATACTGTCCAGTATTGTTTTATGTCTGTAAAAACAGTGTAATAAAGGCATCTTCTTAATTTTCAGAAATGATGAACTGCTGTGGTTTGCTGACTGTCCAGAAAGAACCAGGTAAAGTGTGTGTGTGTGTGTGTGTGTGTGTGTGCTGTCAGAAATGTGGACGTGCAATGCTCATGTTGACATCACGGTGCAGCAGTGTCGCGGTGCAGTTTCAACCAATCAGCATTGAGTAGCGGAGAATAACGGGTTATTCTCAGCCCCTCTCTCCTGCTCTCCGCCTCCTCCTCCTCTCTTCCCGTTCCCCGTGCCCCCACCCGCAGCAGCTGGCGGTTAAAACGCTAAAATGGTGTGTGTGTGTCTGTGTGTGTGTGCACACGTCGAAAGATTTTTTTTTTCCCTAACGACATGAGCGCGAGCTGTGCGTGTGTGCGCGCGTGCTGAACTTGCGAAGTGGTACTCGAAAAAGTGTGTGTGTGTGTGTGTGTGTGTGTGAGAGAGAGAGAGAGAGAGAGAGAGAGAGAGAGAGAGAGAGAGAGGAGAGAGAGAGAGAGAGAGAGAGAGAGAGAGAGAGAGAGAGAGAGAGAGAGAGAGAGAGAAGAAAGGTGAACATTTTCACTTCAGACTCATCTCAACTGTTTCATGTCTAACCTACCATGGTGCTGTAAACGGTGAGAATTGTGTTTGTATTTAAATGTTTCTGGTTGTGACTGTGTTTCTCCGTCAGTCCCTCTGAAGAGCATTGAGGTGGAGCTGGAGGTGAGGGACCATGTGGCTACAGTGGTCTCCACTCTGAACTACCAGAACAAAGAGGACAAACCCATCGAGGCGGTTTTTGTCTTCCCTCTGCCTGGAGATGCCGCTGTCTGTCATTTCAGTGCCAAGATGGGACAGAAGGAGATTGTGGCTGAGGTGAAGGAGAAACAGGAGGTGAGCAGAGCAGGTCCAGACTGACTGAGGACAACATCCAGCAGTGGGAGTGAATGTGGCTCACATGTGTCTCTTGTCCTGCAGGCTCGTGAGGAGTATGATGATGCTTTGAGCTCCGGTCAGCAGGCTTTCCTGCTGGAGGAGAGTGATCAGAGTCCAGATGTTTTCTCAATGAGTGTGGGCTGTCTGCCTCCAGGAGAGAGCGCCTCCATCAGGCTGGAGTACGTCACTGAGCTGGCAGTGCAGGCTGACGAGGGGCTGAGGTTTTGTCTGCCTGCTGTGCTCAACCCTCGATACACACCTCAGGGTAGGAAGACCAGCGAGAAGCTGATGCAAACAAAAGAACAAATGACTTCATGACAAAAAACAAAACATTTCTGGAAATGTATTATATTTTGACTTGTTCAGTAGCTTCATATGAAGCTGTTCTCTTCTCAAATCTCCATATTCAAACAGAATTCTTCTCATTTCCAGTTGTTTCTCATGTTGTTTTCAGGTAGTGAAGCTCCAGCCGTCCAGGTGAACTCTGTTCCAGCCTCTCTGGTTCCTTACAGTCTGTCTTTTTCTGCTCGAGTGTCCTCTCCTCGTCCCATCTCTAAAGTGGAGTCCAGCTGTTCCCTGGATCCTCTCCAGTTCCTGAACACAGACCAAACCCAGGCCACGGTAGGTGGAGTGCTGATGTGTCCACTGTGTGTGTTGGATCCTCTTCAGTGAAAAGAAGGCATCATATCATTATTCATCATCATATATTTGTACCCTGCAGGTGAAGCTGGGTGCAGGACACAAGTTTGACAGAGATGTTGAAGTGCTGATATATTACAAAGATGCCCACCAGCCCACTGCTGTGGTGGAAGCAGGACAGGCCTCTGCAAAACCTGGTGAGTGCAAATGTTTGTAGTTAACATGGGAAGAAAGATTGTTGTGTCTTCATCCTCCAAGCAACAAAGTGATTGTTGTTGACTTTTCTGTGCTGTGTTTCAGGCACTCTGATGGGTGATCCAGTGGTGATGGTGAGCCTGTTCCCTGAGTTTCCTCAGTCTGTCATGTCTTCAGTGGCTTCCTGTGGAGAGTTTGTGTTCCTCGTGGATCGATCTGGAAGTATGGACTTCCCAATGAACAACAACGACAGAAATCAGACTCGCATAAGCAGTGCAAAGGTATTGGTTGTTTGCTATTGGTGTCATTAGCTGTTTCATTGTCTGTCTACACAGTGATCTTCACCTGGTTTGAATCTTTCTTGTAGGAAACGCTGCTGCTGCTGTTGAAGAGTCTACCAATGGATTGCTATTTCAACATCTACAGTTTTGGATCCAGATATGAGCACATCTTCCCGTGAATACATCCTCATTTATGTTTTCAAAGTGTATCTTTGGTTTGAAGTAGATTCATGAACACATGACTTGTGCATGTTTCTGTGTGATTGCAGTAAAAGTGTGGAGTACAGTCAGCAGACCATGGAGGAGGCCCTGAAGAGAGTTGGGACAATGGAGGCAGATCTGGGAGGAACACAAATTCTGGAGCCTCTCAAGCATATTTATGAGCAGCCCTGCATTCCCAGTCAGCCCAGACAAGTAAAACACACACACACACACACACACACACACACACACACACACACACACACACACAGACACACACACACACACACACACACACACACACACACACACACACACACACACACACACACACACACACACACACATCCTTCTTCCCTGCTTCTTCCTCCAGCTTTTTCAGATGGACCCCGAGCTGGTCCCAGACTCAGTGAGATTTATTAGACCCAACGAGACAGTGTTGTTTTTGGCAGCCTGCTTTGATTTAGTTTTAGTCTTAGTCTTTTGGACGAAATGCTCATTAGTTTTAGTCTAGTTTTATTCATTTCAACACTTCATAGTTTTAGTCTAGTTTTCGTCGACGAAAACCAAACTGGTTTTAGTCCAGTTTTAGTCATAAAAAAAAAGGCTGAAACAATAGTACATGAGAAAAAAGACAGACAAAGGAAATTCTAAACCAAACAAACATAATAAAATATACTTAAATGGCACAAAACCATCATAACACATTGATTCCCTGTGAATTAAATAATACTGGACTAGTTTGATACTTTACAACCTCAATGCAGTGCTTACATGAGCTCTGCAGACAGAATGAGAGGACTAATAGGAGTTTTGCTGAAACTTTCAGGCTATTTTTATAATGTCCATACTGATATAAAGGCTGAGATCTTTTATTAAAACTGGTCTGCTATGTTTCCATGTTACTGATTTGAACTGGTCAGAGTAACTGCCTGTTATTACTTTTGGAGGAGAGATAACACCAATATTAAGATGGTTATGAGGAAAATACTACCATTAAAACAACTGAAATAAACTAAATTAATTTCTTGGGTAAACTTGATGGTATGAAACACTTGGAAGTCTTCAAAACTGAAATGACAAATATAACTTGAGTTTAATAAACTTTGTAAGTATTCCTTACCTGAATTTTCTTTATACTAATTTTAAATAAGAGTGAAATTACATTTCTTCAAAATAAGACAACACCTGGATTATTTTTAAAAAAGAAAAGAACAAGATAAAGTAAAGATTTATTAGGTACTTGGGGAAAAATCTTCACTAATTAGTGGTGGGCTCCTATTGCAGTTTCACAGTAAGAACAAACAGTCAACAGTTGGATTAGATCCTCCGTCTCCCACTACGAGGCGTTCTGTTTTATTTTCTGCTGGATTCTGATTAAAGTACATCCATAAATCGCTGCATCTTTTCCTCCCGCCGAGCCCGGGCGAAAGTTGCTGCCCACTCTCTAGTGCGCCGGCGCATGCAGTGCAGGCATGCAGGAAGCAGCTCGAGAATTGCTGATATTTTCAGAGTAAAGCAGCCGATCTGCGTGAACTGGCTGGTGGAATCGCATTTGTTTTCATTTATTTTGAAAGTCAAAATACCGACATTTTCGTCTCGTCTTGTCTCGTTAACGAAAACAACAGATACGTCTCGTCACATTTCCGTCTTTTAAAGAGATATTTTTAGCTCGTCACGTCTCGTTTTAGTCACAGAAAAAAGGGGCGTTGACGAAATATTTTCGTCGTCGTCATCGTTAACGAAAACAACACTGCAACGAGATGACAATGTCTCAAGCAGCCCGGGTGCTGTGAAAGTTTTGACATAAAGCTGACACTGATCCCCCGTCTTGTTTGCATTGAAATTCTGGTGGTTCATCTACAAAGGACGAATTTCATGGTTGCTGATTGTTGCATCCGTCCACAAGCTGCCATTACTGACAGAATTTCATGTGTTCATTGAATCAAGTCATGTCGAAAAAGTCTGAATCCAAACTTCTTGAAGATTTGGACTTGATGTGGAGCTTCGTCTGAAATTTGAAGGTGGAAGCAAGATGCTGATTGAACCTCAGTCGATGCTTCTGATCAGTCTGTTTAACAACACAGCAGGCATTTTGTTGCATTTAATATTAGTGTGTTGGTGAGTTCAAAGCTTTATTTTGAACATGTAAACAAACAAGTGAGCAGTCAAAGAAAAGAAAAAGAAACAGAACATCCATTTGCATCAACAATTTAAAAGAGTCAATTCCATATGTGCCTATGTCTTTCACATGTGAGAAAAGGAGTCGAAAGAAGAAGTACTGATTTGATCCTACCCCTTCACATCATTGGTGTTACCTTAATTTGCAAAAACAAAATTCCTTTATCATTATCATGACTTTCAATGCATCAAACATCACCGTAAACAAACAATCCTCATGTCATCACCAAGCAGTGTACCTCGCCAGAATCTTGTCTTTATGTCTCTTTTTGAATTGACACATGTGAAAATCATCTCGTCTCCACATATGATTTGTTCTGTATTTTTACCCCACAGTTTATGACAAAATTTGTTGAGGGTGGTGCAGACACATCTTAAATCATAAACATTTTCTCTGTTACAGAACATTTTTTGAATATTGCTCGGTAACCAGTTCCTCTTTGCTTTATATGTATCAATGAAGCACTAGTTGATACTGACTTGTGTTTTTCCAAACTCTCCTTCTCAGCTGTTTGTCTTCACTGATGGAGAGGTGGGAAACACCAAAGAAGTCATTGATCTGGTTAAGAAGAATTCAGGCTCTCACAGGTAAACCCACTGAAATGATCCAGGACTGCAGCTCTTGAGAAATAAAACATCTTTTAATTGTGGAAGAAAACTGTTGTGTTGCAGGTGTTTCTCCTTCGGGATCGGGGAAGGAGCCAGCTCTGCTCTCATCAATGGGTTGGCCAAAGAGGGAGGGGGTCACGCTCAGTTCATCACAAGAAGTGACAGGATGCAGCCAAAGGTAGAACGACACACACAGACGATCCGTCACATCACATCATGAAACACTACATGTGTTTGAGATTGTGGTCACGACAAAAGTGAATCATTTCCTACAAACAGTTTTCATCTGAATATTTCAGGTGATGCAGTCGCTGCGGTTCGCTCTGCAGCCGGCTGTGGTGGACATTTCCATCACATGGGATTTACCAAAGGACGTGTCTGTCACTGTCCTCTCTCCACCAATCACAGCACTTTTCCAGGGTCAGCGGTCGCTGGTTTACGGCCAACTCAGTGGACAGGTATGAGCTCCATCTTGTCATGGAAATGTTTTGATTTCATTAGAGGTACATTACAGAGTGAATGATGGTGTGTTCCTCCTCTGTCATACTGTGTCAGAGCTCCGAGGCTGCAGAGGGCTGTGTGACGGTGAAGTACAGCCTGGCAGGTCATCCCACTCAGAACCAGCTGCACTTCAGCCTGAAACCTGAAGAAGATACTGGGTAAAGCAGGATTCAGTCATCACAGCAGCTATGAAAAGATAGCAGCTATGAAAAGACATGGAAATAAGATTATTAGAGAATCATTAATATTATCTTCAGTGTTGGGCAAGTTACTTTAAAAAGTAATTAGTTAGAATTACAAATTACTTCTCCCAAAAAGTAATTGAGTTAGTAACTCAGTTACCTCATTGAAAAAGTAATTAGTTACTCAGCAAAGTAACTGATGTTATTTTTCATGTTCTACACATTACCACATTCTATAACATCTATAACATCAAAGATGTTTATACACTGCAAAAAAGGTTAACCTAAATACAAGATATCAACACCAAATTTAAGACAATTAGTCTTAAAACTAGTGAAATTATCTGTCCATGCAGCAAGTGAATTTGACTTAAAACAAGATCTTGATATAAGAATATTAAACCAAGAAATAAGTCTCTGTATCTTAAATATATCTTAAATCAAGTGAGATGAGACAATTTGACTGAAACCAAGACTTTTGAACTTGGTAAGATTTTGAATATTTGCAGTTTTTGCAGTGTATCAACTGATTGAAGAATAAAAACACTTTATACAGTATTTTAGAACATTTAGTATTTATTTGAACTAAATTGCAGCCTGTTTAAGAAAACACAAATGTAAATTTCTGGCCATTAAGTAGTGCAAATCTCTATAACTGTACATTCGGCCTACTGTGTGCCAGTGGACCTGCAGTCAGTGTGTTCAGCTCGGCTCTGGTCGCCTGCTGGTTGCTTGTTTTAACTGAGCAGCTCTCTCCCTCCTGCTGCATTTGGGCTCGGGGTCGGGTTAGCAGCAGCAGCAGCAGCAACAAGTGTCATGCTCGCATATGGCAGACGTGGATAAAGTCTTCCAGTGAGGCTTCCAGTTTCAGAACGCTACCTTTCTATGTCCTGGGCTCGAGCTTCACGCCATTGTCTCTGTCTTGTTGTGTTTACCGTCAAGGCGTGCAGCGAGTGAGACACGTGAGCAGGGCATGCCCGCCCACCAGCCAATCATCATCGCGTCTTCATCACCCCCCCCCCCCTCCCCCCCCCATTCCCCTCTCCCCCCTCCTCTCTGCTCTCTCCTGCAGCTGATGTGTGCGGCAGAAGTTCAGTCACTCTAATTGTAGTAATGCACCACTTCATATTCTTAGTAACGGTAACGGCGTTGCAACTATGGGAAAAGTAACTAATTAGATTATTTGTTACTGAAAAAAATAACGCCGTTACTAACGCCGTTTATTCTAATGCTGTTATTCCCAACACTGATTATCTTCAGACGTGGAATCCTGTGTGGTGATGCTGAACTCTGCATCACACGGGGCTCCAAATCTAATGTTGACATCCCCACATTTTCAGACTGATTTTCATGGATGAAATATTCCTTCAGGTCAACAGTGCTTTTGACAGATTTATAGTAGCTGTCATGTAAACGTCTAACTGAGGGAACCAAGTGTGATCTTTTGTTAAGAGAGGAACAGTGTGACTGATAAGAGAGAAGTGTCTTGGAGACACGATGTGAAATGTGTCTGCAGGTTAACAGTCCACAGGCTGGGAGCTCGGACTCTGATTCGCTCTCTGGAGATGCAGGGAAGAGAGAGCAGAGGGGAGCAGCTCACAGGAGTGAAGGAGAAGGTGGTGGCTCTCAGCATCCAATCAGGAGTGAGCAGTTGTTTCACTGCCTTCATTGCTGTCAACAAAGGTGATGGTGAGGCGATCCAAGGACCTTTGGTGCGTCGAAATGTTCCAACACCTGGTGAGTGGATTTCCAACAGCACTTTTCCTTGAGTTTGGGTGATTTGTTTTTTGTTTTTATTTTTCATATGTGGAGTTGATGATCAGTCTCTTTCTCTCTCTCTTTGTTTCCCAGGAATGATGGTGAAATTGTCCAAATGCTCATGTATGTTACTTTGTTACTTTGTTTTCAAATGAACAGACATTGATTGTTACACATCTCAGAACACTGACTCTCACAGCACGTTGTTTTCCTACTTGAATAATACACATCCATTTCAGAACAGTTGGAGTGTTACAATTTTACTGTGTTGAAATTTAATTTCATTGTTATTTTTAATTTTAGAGTTGAATATCTCTCTCTCTCACAGCGATCAGCGCCAGCTTCGACGTGTATGCGCCAATGATCGGTTGCTTTTCTGCAGGAAATAGGAGTAAGCTAAATGTTCAATTTTCATTTGAGCAAGCATTGATGTTCCTCCTACCTTTCATAACAGTTGCAGGGTTATCATATTATTATTATTGAAAGTCACATTTGATTCACACAAAGACAACATCTTGACAGACTGAGCAAAGCCTGTATACCTGTTGTTTAATTTGCATCTCTTGTGGTGTCCCCCTGGGGTCCGTTTGGGACCAAAACTGTCCAACATCTCTATAAATGATGTATTTATTGTGTCTTAAGTGATTTTTGCAGATGACCCTAATATATTCTGTCGTAGTGACAATCATCATGAACTCATCAAGACGGTCAGTGGAGAATTAAACCAAAAAAAGTGCATGAATAATCATAAATTATAATAAAATCTAAATAAGAGAAAGGCAATGACGTTTGGAAAGGTGTAGAAATTGAAAATGTAAATGAGAATAAATGTTTAGGAATCATAATCGACAGTACATTATCATGGAAAGCCCATGTCAGACACATAAAAATAAAAATTTCCAAATGCTGATCAATCATTAAGAAAGGCTATACCTGGATGAAAATGCTCTCCGTATTCTATACTGCTCCTTGGTTCTTTCATACCTCACATATTGTGTTGAAGTTTCGAGGAATAGTCATCAATGATCAATCAACCCTCTCGTCACATTACAGAAACTAGCAGTGTGGATTATTCACAAGGTTGGATTCCTTGAACACACAAAAATTAATGACACTGTTGATAAAGGAGAGTGTGGAATTGGTGTATTCTTCGACCTATCAAAAGCATTTGATACCATTGATTTGGAAATTTTAGTTGGCAAACTGCAATACTATGGTGTCAGAGGGAAAGCACTTGATTGGTTCAGAAGCTACCTATTTGAGAGAGAGCAATATGTGCAAATTAAAAATGGTAAATCTCAGTGTAAAATCATTAGATGTGGTATTCCACAAGGCTCCATATTAGGACCACTTTTATTTATCCTATATGTAAATGACCTGGTAAACTCCTCAACTATCCTCCACAATGTCATTTTTTCAGATGACACAAATCTATTTTTATCACACACAAATCTAGGAAGCTTAGTAAATGATGAAATGATTAAAATAAATGAATGGTTCAAATCTAACAAATTATCTCTGAACATAAAACCAAATAGTGTGTTTCGTTCAAACAGAAGCCGAAAAAAGGTGGAAACAATACAGATTAAGATTAATGACAGGGCTGTGGAAAGAGTAGAGAACATCAAATTTCTTGGAATATTTATTGATGAATTTTTAAATTTCAAAAAACAATTTGATTATTTAACCAATAAATTATCTAAATATGTTGGTCTCTTCTACAAGCTAAGATACTGTCTTCCTTTTGAAGCTCTTCTAATGCTTTATCGGTCTCTGTTTGAACCACATCTAAACTATTGCAATGTCATATGGTGCAACACATATCCTACCTATCTACAGAAATTACAAGTCATACAAAAGAAGGTCATACGTGTTCTTTCATGGGCAGAGTTTAATGCTCACTCTTGGGCATGAACAGAAACGTCAACTCGTCGACTCCCGTCGCACAAGTCGACGTAAATTTGGAGGAGTCGACAAGTCGCAGGTTATTCTCGCTCTCATCCGATCACCTGACAGCGCGCAGCCGCAGTGCATGGATGCGCTCATCTTTCTCCATGAAAACATGCAGCGCAGCCCAAGAATGGTGTATTTGCGCACAGTGCGGCTCATTTGACTGCGGGCTAAGAAGTGTAGGCTCACTTGACCGCTGTAGAATGTGAGGGAAGATGACCCAGAGTAGGATTACTAAACTGAGTGTCATCTAAGAATATTACAGCAATAAGGATTAATTTGTTTACCCTTTATCTTCAGAGGCTGGCGTGTTCATTTTTTTTTCTGCGCAAGTTGAAGTTGGTTTCTGAGTGGTGCCTTGTTCTAATTTTTAATTTCCATTTATTTCACGTTGAAAACTGTTGTTTAAGCAATGTTCTGTGAACCATGCAAGCCAGACCAGTATTGAATTTTGACAGCATTGGGTTTTAATTATTTTGTTTTTTTTAGCGACAACAAGCTCTTTTTTTTTTTTTTTTCAAACATGTTACGGACACGCATGTGGTGCGTCTCGGCTGCCGCTGCCTTAAGCTTAAATTGCACTTTATGTTGTGCAGTTAAATTTAAAAGAAACTCAAGGTGTTAGCCTTTGTTTTGATGTTGTTGTGATCTGTTGATGCTTGTGTCTTGTTCGCGTTTGCGCACCACCGTGCTGCACGCAGTTTCTCCCATAGACATCATGTGAGAATTGTTTGTATATATATCTATGGTTTCTATGGTTTCTCCCATACTACATTTTTGGGCTCAGCTGTGCGCGTTATGTAGGCGCTCTGATCCACGCATCCTCGAGAAGCTTTTCCAGCACTTCAGACTGTCTGCTCCTTTATTACAGATTGTTTATAAAAAAAAAAAAAATGAAGCACGTACAGTACATATCAATTACTACTAGAATTTGTTTAGCCTTTTTTTCTGTTTCTGAATCCCGGGGGGCGGCGCCTGAGCAATTAGGTATGTTGCAGTTAATTTTAATACAAGTTGCGCTTTGCTGGACAGCTGTGTGTCCGTGTTGCTCCCCCTGTCAATGTGATGACGTCATCACGACTTGTCGACTCGACTTCGACTTTATTGATGGATAAGTCGACTTGAAAAATACTGAAGTCGTTAATGACCGAGCTCACTATAATCCTCTCTTCTACAGGTTTAAGCTTCTGAAACTCTCAGAGATTAACACTCTTCACAATGCTGTGGTATATAAACTCAACCTTAGACTTTGTCAACTCATTCCTCTGACCCCCCTCAGTCATGAACATCATACGAGGAGAAAACAGCTTATCGGGGGAAAAAGCGAAAACTGAAGTGTACCATCTTCAGTGTTACATGCAAAGGTCCTGAAATCTGGAATGAGCTCGATAAATCCATCCAAGAATCCACAAGTCTACATGTATTTAAAAAGAAACTAAAAGCAGAGTTACTTCAGAAATATGTGTGATCCAAACCCCAGGTGACTGATGAACATTATTACACTGTCTGAAGCCCTATAATATTGTGTTTATTGAGATGCTGTCTTAATATTTTAAATTTTAGGAATATGTTTGCACTAAAAGCTATACTGAAAAGAATATACATTAATTGTAATATACATTAATTGTAATTATAAATTGTCTGATGTATGAGTTTGTCTGCAAGGTTTGCAAGGTTTTTTTTTGCTTTTTTCTTTCCTTTCTTTTCTTTTTTTCCTTTTTTTTCTTTTTCCAGTGGATGTGGGATTCAATTTGTGTGATTCTTAAATGTGAAGGGGTGGATTTAATAAGTTCTTCGAACTTCTACCTGCTCCATTTTGAGCACAGTTTCAAATATTACTGCATAAATGGACAATTGCTGCTATTATTGTTGCGCAAATAAAGAGATTGATTGATTGATTAATTCTATACTGTTCCTTGGTACTTCCATACCTCACATATTGTGTTGAAGTTTCGAGGAACAGTCATCAATGATCAATCAATCCTCTAGTCGCATTACAGAAACCAGCAGTGTGGATTATTCACAAGGTTGGATTCCTTGAACACACTCTCACTCACTGAATCACACCACACGTTAATTTCCTACTTAAAATATGTACCTCACTTTGGTAAAGTTGGAGTGTTGCAATGTTATTGTGTTGGAATTTCATTTTGGTAAAAATTTTTTCACTTTAGAATTGAATGTCTCTCTCATTCTCTCTCTCCCAGGGCTACAAAGCGCCCCGGCCCAGGTTGAGCCATGGAGCTGTGGTGGTTCTGCAAGAATTTTTTGTAAGCTTAAAGCTTGTTTTTAATGGAGCAAACATTCACGTTACTCCATTCAGGGCACTGAATCACACTCCACATTGTTTTCCAAATGAAATTACATACCTCCCTTTGATACAGTTGGAGTGTGAACATCATCTGTTTATTCATTCAAAACTATTAGAACTCCATGAGCTGGCAAAATATTATACATCAATAATTATTTTCAAAGCATTTAAAAAATTACGACCAAATAATATTCAGTAGTTCTTCACAATACAGGTAACAACTCATAAATTGAGGTTTGATAATTTAGAAAAATTTCACCTAAATACCTGAATTTTGAACCACTCGCAAAAGTTGTTGTGTGTCTGTAGGCGGAGTTAAACTCTGGAACAGCCTGGATATCACACACAAGCAATGGCAAAACATCCAGAGATTGATATTTTTACCTGAGTTGCGGAAATTTTTTTAATTGTAAGAGTCAGAACATCTGTTCTGTGTCGTGTCTGTTGCTCTGGCCACACTGAGTCATATTTACCCTTTGCAAACATTCATGAACCATATCTGAAGTGAATTAAGAAATGGAAAGTACAGTAATCGGTCATAAAATTACTTTTCAAATGCAGTAACTTGTAGTCTCATTACAATTTACAGAATTCATGAGTAACTAGTAACTAATTACTTTTTCTTTTTTTGAGTAAGTATTTAAATAATATTTAAATATATTACAACCACATTGAGAAAATAACTTTTTCAAACTTCTTGTTTTAATTGTATTTGTGGAGATTATCATGTATATGAACCTTCTACAGTGTGGTGTTCAGAAAATGTTTTTTTGTCAAGGGCTTATTTTTCTTCTTCATGCTGTTTGTCTATGAAAAAGATGAGTGTCAGACACTTCTTCAATGACTCTAAAAGCTCACCTCACCCTTTGCAGCCCAGCTGAGACATGAAGCCTGTTGTGACTTTTGAACTCTTTCTGTTTTTTTTTTTTTTTTCCTCCCATTTGACCTCTACTGTACAGTAGATACAGACCTGAAACTTGAATTAAAGCCACAAGCGGCTGTGGTCGGGACCGAGCGCCCTCGCTGGCCCACGACTGAGACGTCCTCGTACCTTGCTGGCCGAAATCCAGGTCAGCGGGAGCTTTGCTACTCTGTAAACATATATTTTCTTGATTTTACTTCATTTTCTGTTGTAAAAGGGCTTTTATTTTGAAGGAATTTGGGGCTTTTATTTTTTAAAGGTAGTAAATGCTGTCACTGACACTGGTTAACTCAAGATTGTCAATATGTTTTGTTTTAAATGTCATTTTTCACAGAATTTTGACTTTTATTTTGAAGGGGTTTGAGGCTCTTATTTTGACTCTCCAGCAACCTTTTGCGAATGCGTGAGTGTTGGTTTGATCTTTCTATGACATTCCTGCGGGCCGTGGCGAATGTTTTCGTTTTTCTAGGTGGCGCTACAGAGCAGATGGGGTTATTTTTTCAACTTTATAAAAAAAAATTTACCGGTCTGGATGTGCGTGCCAAATTTGGTGAGTTTTCGTGCATGTTTAGGGGGTCCAATTTGAGTTTGTTTCTACGACGGAATAATAACTATAGCTGTTAGTATCTGTCATCCGTTAGCATTGTTCTTTTTAGCACTGTTAGCATCTCCCATCCTTTTAAATAAAGATGTTAGCATGTCATCTATTCGCATGTAGTTGTTAGCATCTTCCATTCATTTCACTTGAAATGTTAGTATTCCATCTACTAGCATGTAGCTGCATCTGGCATCTGTTAACATGGGTTTTTTAGCACCACCGGCATCTCTCATCCACTAACATGGAATTGTTAGCATTTCCCATCCACTAACATGGAGCTGTTAGCATCTCCCATCTGCTTTAGAGTCACTGAATGAAGACACTGAGTGTCAGAGTTTGATTGACAGCTGCTGTCAGCTGTGTAACTGCACCGTATGCCCATATATGGTCATGTCCGTTAGAGTGGGAGAGAGGAGAAAATAAAAGTTTCTGTTTGGGAAACAACTGCTCCTTGTTCCTTTCCCATTTGGCAAAATTGAACAAAAAATATCACGTTTGATAGGAAATTTAGTGGTGAGGCTTTCAGAGCAGTCACGCTTTTAGTTTGGACCGTAGAAGCCTCAGTTTGTGAGAAGCGCGAGATTTTTCCCCATCCGGATCCATTATAAGTGCGAGCAAAAAAGTGCAGCACGCACACCTTTTCATACCTGTGAAAACCGTTTCATTCAGTGACTTTTAAAAGCAGATGGGAGAAGCTAACAGCTCCATGTTAGTGGATAGGAAATGCTAACAACTCCATGTTAGTGGATGGGACATGCTAACAACTCCATGTTAGTGGATGGGACATGCTAACAACTCCATGTTAGTGGATGACAGATGCTAACAGCTACATGTTAGTGGATGGGAGAAGCTAACAGGCACATGCTAGTGGATGGGACATGCTAACACCTCCATGTTAGTAGATGACAGATGCTAACAGCTCCATTTTAGTGGATGACAGACGCTAACAGTTACATGTTAGTGGAGGGGAGATGTTAACAACTCCCATGTTAGTGGGTGGACGTCTCAGTCGTTGGCCGGCAGGGAGAATCAGTCCTGATCAATGCCGCTTGTGGCTTTAATTATGAGGCCTCTGGAAATCATAATGATGGAGGGGAGGCTTGAGGGCAGGAGCCTTTGTATACCACTACACTGTACATTGAAGCAATAAATCCTTTAATCCACAAATCCTTAACTCAGTCCTTGACATCATAAAATGATTAAACTATATGGGAGAAATATTTTGCCCGGCCTAAGATGTAATAATGAACCTGAGATGTAACAAGCTGTTACGTTTTGGGTTGAAAGATTCTGTGTTTTGGGCTCAGCATCTTGTTACATAATTGACCCGTAGTTGCAATTTAGATTTTATATCTTTTTTTAATTACATTTCAGGCTCAGCAATTTTGGAGCATTATCGACCAGTTATTACATGTTAAGTTTTATTATGATTTTTTTGGAACAATTTAGGCAGCTGTTACTTTTCGGGTCATTGCTACATATTGGGCTCTAATGTGTAATTTATGTTGAAGTGGGATGTGTTCGGTTGGAATGGCTCATCCTCGTGCACTCATTGTGTTGTTTTACAGTGAAATCTTGCACTGAGGAATCTGGTCCGAAAACAAAATTATGTAAGTACAAAGTTTAACTGCAGTCCAACAAACTTTACTGAAATCAGACTCTCAACAAAACAACTCATGTTTCCTTTTTTAAAATTGTAGATTGAGGAAATGTTTCAAACCTAAAACAATGATGCAAAAGGAAGTCATGTTTACTGGATCAATTCTGACTCTTGACTGAATGAGTGAAGGAATTGGGTGTCATGAAGGCGAGGACTGAAATGCAGACCAGAACTCCAATAGTGTGTTTGAAAGAGTTTATTGAACCTCCAGGCAGGCAGACGGGCGTATATCGGAATGTGGTCAAAGAAGCAGGCAGTGTCAGAGGGAGGGAGGGAGGCACTCAGAGGACTCTGGGAGGAACAGCAGGCTCAGAGGAGCTCTGACAGTGGAGCATGTGGCCAGATAATTAAGAGAAATCTTCAGGATCAATCTGGATAAAAAGTTGCAGTGGCAAATGTAACAATCATAATTGAAGGTATGGTGGACGATTTTCTCAAAAGTCGAAGCCAAATGTCTGTTACTCACTTTTTGAAAAACGCGCATGCGCCAGACCATCCTACCTGCTCTACTGCTCCTCCCGAGGAAACGCCTATCAAATGTCAGAAGCGTGCGAGCGCGAGCTGACCTTCCCCGGGCATGCACGGCTGTGTTTACAGTTTCTGCAATCGGCCTCACTCATAAAGCTTATTTTCCGAAACAGTTTGTTTCATTATGTCAGACTCGCCATCGGTAAGTACTGGCTGAAACTGAAGCTCACAGCCTACATAAACACTCTGAATGCGCATGCGCAGATCACGGGAATGAGCACGTTTGACGGCGTTAGGCAAGCATTTCTCCAGCGTGATTGACATGTTGGAGGACCAATACTTGAGATTCGCGTCCCGGAATTCATAGGTTGAGAACATCGTCCACTATACCTTTAAATAATAAAAAAGACCAAAAATCAAATTAGAGAAATCAGCATTCTTCTGAACTGTTGCATTAGATTCAGTTAAAATATAGATCTTTTCTCTCATATTTTCACATACATTTATCACAAGTTGTTTTCCTCTGACTCAGCTGGTGCTGCAGACTGGACTCAACCTGAAGTGAAGCAGCCGCTCTGTGACCCTCTGCTGCAGCTGGTCTCCCTCCAGAAAGCTTCAGGTTTGTGGATGCTGGATTCAGCTCTGGCTGCTGCACTGGGAAAGACGAGCGAAGAGGTGGAAAAGTCCAAACCTGAACTGGTGAGCCATTGTCAGAGACAGTAACAGTAACAGGCTTCAGTCTGCAAGTCACTGATCAATACAGCAGTGAAGATGGATGGTAGAAGGATGGATGTCATCCGGATATGCAGAAGATAAATTAATCAGAACAACTGAATTCTCTCATATCTTTCATTGTTTTGGTGAACTAGGTGAGCAGTGAAGTGTGGGCCACCATTCTGGCTCTAATCTGGCTTCAGGGGTTTCAAACCGATGCAAAGGACGAGTGGCAGATTCTGGCTGGAAAGGCTGTGTTGTGGCTTCAAGCTCAGAACGGTACGACCACATTGATGAGTCTGGATTTTGAACAGTGAGTACTGGTTGAAAAAGCTGATTGTCTGAATCCACTGTTGCTTTTCTCGTGTACGTTTCTTTCAGCTCCAAACGTGACAGAATGTGTGGATGCTGGAAATGCTCTTCTGGGTTGCAGAGTGCAGAAAGATGCTCTGGGACTCTGAGGCTTCATTACAGTCTTCACTTCTTCATTTATGACAGAGTCACATCTTACGTTCTGATGTTCTGGGAAGTTTTTTTCAAGAGGAAAATTGAAATTTGCTGTTGTTTTGTGTCTATTATTGTCAAAAATCATCAAATTTAACATGATAAAGCCATTAAATGACAGTGTTTGACAGTGATAAATACAGATTTTGTGAACAAGGTGTAATTTTGTCAGTTGGAATGAAGTGCAATAGTAACATGTTGATGTGCACTAGTTTGCTTTTAAAAAGGCTCTTGACTTTATAAACAAACACTGATTGGTCAAAACTAGGGATGTGCGAGTACCGATACCAGGTATCGGTATCGGGCCGATACTGGCCTTATTTCAAGGTATCGGGTACTCGTGAAGGCTACCGATGCCAGCCGCCGATACTCACGGCAAAAAAACCCCACACGTAGTAAGCCCTCCTCACCAGCAGGTGGCGGTAGTGCAACCAAATGGGATGCAAGCTGCCGACACACATGAAGGAGGAAGAAGCTCCTCTCTGGGAGTCGCTGACAGGCGCAGGGCTTCACTGCAGCGGGCTGACTTCTCCATGAGTCTCATCCAGAGCAGAGACAACAGGATGAGTCCAGAACGGCTGCTCGTCTCACCAAAACTCCGCCGGTGTGGAAATTCTTTTATATAAGTAAAAACGAGTCGAGCTTTGCAGAATGCTAACTCTGCAATGATAAAATTGCTAAAGGAGGTGCGCGATGTTGTTCATTTCCCACTAGTAATTTGTTTAAACACCTCAGGGCGAAGCTTGTGGACGAGAGTCTGACGCTGTTGTGCTGGAAAAAAAGAAAACTCCGGCAGCAACTCGACGGCAAACTCTCCAGAAAACCGAGAAACTGAAGAGCAGAGATCCGAGAGCAGCACAAATAACACGAGCAACTCTTTAAACCCGGGGGTTGTTCTATCTTTGACTTTAGTTCATTAAAAAATCATTAAAATTAGTACATTCAAAAACCTTAGTTTATATGAAGTGTAAAACTCAGAGAAAACTGTTTTATCTTGCACTTAATTTCATTTAAATAAGTGTAAACTCAGTGTTGTTTGTTTTATTTTTCAGACTATTATTTTGGACTTAAACATAGTGCCTGGGCTGCCTTTTTATTAGAAATAAAATTCATTTTCAAAAATAATCTGTCATTGCATTATTTTAAATTTTATATATATAAAGTATCAGTATGCAAGTATCGGTATCGGTGAGTACTGAAGATGAAGTACTCGTACTTGGTATCGGTCTGAAAAAAAGTGGTATCGCACATCCCTAGTCAAAACTTGCACTTTTAAGCATAAATAATTTTTCCGAAGTCTCAAATCTCATTTTTGCCTCGAATCAAATTAAACTTGGATCTTGAAATAGATGTGGTGTTATTGGCTTCATGTGTTTTCTCTGGGCTGCAGAAAAAGCAGTTTGAGTCAATTTCTGCATGTAAACTGCCTTCATGACCACAGTGCCACAAGCTGAGGAGCTCTTTGTTTTATCTGGGATGTTTTAACTAAGAAAGTTTATCACACAAGTCACACTTGTTTATGAAGTAAAATGAGGTTTCTACTAGTAAATGACCAAAAACTAAAACGCTAAACCTCATCAATGAAGGCAGAAAGAACTGAATGTATTTATACAGCACCAAATACAACACGTTTATTTTAAAGCTCATTTCCTGGGTTGGAAGAAGCAGAAGTGACTGTGAAAAGGAAGAACTTCCTTTAAAAGGCAGAAACCTGTCTTCCTGCTGTTCTGGTTGTTCTGAGGTGATGAGCAGGAAAAGACGAAGGACAGACAGGTTGTGGGGAGGAATCCAAATGTCAGTTGAAAGCAACGCAGCCTTTCCACAGACATGAATATTTTCCGTTTTAAGGAAACATGATGAAGGTTTAAAGTTCAAAACCCTGAGAATCATCTGGGATTCAGTGACTGTGGTTAGAGGGTGCTGGAAGAGCTGATATGTTAATTTGTTCTTTTTTGGCCCTGGATTTTGCCCGACCTCTGACTATGTGTGTGTAGTGGTATGCGCGCACCTGCCTCCAGCGCGCCCACCTAGTAACCAATCCCGCTGCGGCGGAGCTTTGATTAGGGTAACTCGCCTCACCTGTGCGTCTCCTCTCCTCTGATGTCCACACTCCATGCAGCTGATTCCAGAGACACCAACATTCTCTGTAATGCTAAAAGAGCTGGTCACAGATTCCTAGCTCAGGCTTGGTGACCTTGCGGCCATTCGCGAGCTTTGTGGTGAGTTGTACTCGCTCGTCGTTCATTCATAAAATTGTATGCGTCTAATCCGCGTCATCATAGGTCTCTGGTTTCGTATGTGTGTGTAGAGGCTTGAAAGTAGTTGTTAAAAGATAGAATAAGTAAGTTTGTTCAAAGATGGAAATGGTTCTCTAAAAAGGTGTGTTAAAAGCAGACACCCCATAAAACTTTTTTAATTTCATGTACTCAGTGGTTCAAATTTCAGCTCTGTTGAGTGAGATGCGATCCCCATGATACCCAGTAGATGGCGCGTATCGCGCACTGATGTTGATAGGAGGACGCACCACAGAGGAAGAACTAATTCCTCGTGTGAATTAAACCCAGCTTCATTGTGCGTGCAATCTCTTTTCTTCATCACAGGTTGGTAAATACTCTAAGTTCACTCATATAAGGCATATTATCTGGTTTGTGACATGTTCGAGATAATATTGTGTTCAGTAGGTAGAGTAAAATGAAGTGTCAGTGTTTTGAGTGACATGAACCGTGTTGGAAGCTAACCTGCTAAGCTAACTGGTGAAGCATGAGGGATCTGCAACATGGAGATAAGTTAATCCAGACCAGTATTGGTGCAAAGAACCACATGAGAACATTATTTGAGAACATTTTATGGCAGTTTTTTCGTACAATACGCATGTAACTGGGTTTTATATGTCCCTGAATGTGCATATTTTATGGTTTATGGCCAAATACCAGTACTGCTATTGAAACTGTATTAAATACAGAACAGCCATTTGAATATTGAATGCTGTTGCTGCCTCATATGCTTAGTTCATGATATTGAAGCATGGTGATTTTGGTTAAATATGATTTCATTGATTTGTTAAAAATATAAATACTGTACAATTTAAAATCATTGTATATAAAATCTGTTTAAAAAGAGTAATTAATTGTTGATGATTAAATGATTGTGGTTTAAAAGAAAATGTATTGAAGTTCATGATGTTATGATATGTTGTGAAATTGTAATGTATTTTGATGATGTTTAGTTTTGTAAGCTATGGCCACATGGACTTTTGGACTCTTTAAGGCCATTTAGCAGTTATCTGGATCATTGTTGTTGCTGATGTATGTAGAGGAAGAACTAATTCCTCGTGTGAATTAAACCCAGCTTCATTGTGCGTGCAATCTCTTTTCTTCATCACAGATTGAGACAAAGCTGGGTCGTTCACACATCACGTTGCCCTCTACACCCCAGAGGAGCAACATGTGGGCTGCCTCGCTCTCATTCTTGCGTGAAACGCTTTATTGGTGAGTATAAGCGAAACGTTCATTCATAAAGCCTACCATGGGATGTTTTGCGCGCTGTTTCAGACTTACAGCTGAGTGCGAGATTTGTTTTCCTCCTGCTGCTCCTGGTTCAGAGCTCCGCCTTGGTGAGTAGTGGGGCTCTTCATTCATAAAGTTAATCCGTGACAACATAGGCTAATACAGTTTGCTTATTTAGGTTTCCGAACGGGCCTCCTCTTCTCCCCTGATTTGACACTCCTCGCTGGATTTTGCGTTCCTCTCCCACTTCCTATTGGCTCCTTGTCTGCCGCTGCGGAGCACTGTCGCAACCCAGGGTGACGTACACCTATGGCTTATCCCTGCCGTATGGGCCCAGACTGTTGGACCGAGCGACCGCTTGAGGGCGCCGTTGCCCTCCACAAAGACTTTAAGTGTGCACTCTAAAACAAAACAAACTGCTGTGTGAAAGTGTTCGGGCAGGAAATATTTTAAACCAAACGGAAATGTCTTATTTGAGTTGTACACTGTAAAATAAAGGTTAAATTTTTCTAAATTGCCTCTGTCCTCTTCAGTCCACCTACTTGTGCTGCCTTATTTAACTGCGGGGCTGTTTCAGTTTAGTTGCTGGTTATACCAGCTGGCGTTATTGTTTACAGTGTATAAGTTAATGTTTATCATTGCATTTCATTTCACATCTTACCACTCCGCTACATGTGCATATTACAGTGATTTGTCCTACCTCAGTTGTTTGGGTTTTTTGGGGGGGGGTTCTTTTTCGATCTGTGCCTTTTTCTCAAGTTTTTTTTTCATTGCTGTAAAATGTGATTGAATAAAGATAAAGTTACATAAAAGAATTTTATGAAATTTTGTCATTTTTGCATAAATTTTTATCTTTTTTTTTTACTTTGATAATTCTGGTGAAAAATAAAGCTTCACTGTTTAAATCACTGTGAAGTTTCCACTGACAGAACAGTGAAGACGTGACTGGGAGCTCACAGCAGGGATCAAAGTTAAAAGATAAACTCAGCAGGGCAGCAACTGAGATGAGAAAGCTCAACAAAACTCAAACTGTGGCACAAATGACAAACAGAGCAACAATACTCTGCATGATTTTTTCATGCTTTTCCAGATGCCAAACCTCAGACGTATGTTCATGCATTGACTTTTTGTGGAATGTTGTGTAACTTAGGCGTGCGCTGTCCTCCTTCGTGGCTCTTTATCTCTTGTGAATCACCAAAATTTCAGTGTTAAACAGTTAATGGTCACAACTCACAGGTGGTCTTTGCATACAGGAACATGCAGTGTGTGTCATGTGTCACACAAGAACCTGCATTTCAGACACAATACATTCACTGACACACACACAAGGTCAAGGTTTATTTCTATAGCACATTTAAAATACAGAAAACTCTGCCCAAAGTGCTGCACATGTTAACACCATAAAAAAAACAACATGCAAAAATGTCCAGCTCAGTTTGTGTTGAACGCCAGAGCAAATGTGTTTTTAACAACAACTTAAAACACTCGACAGGTGAAGCAGAACGAATGTTCAGAGGGAGGTCATTCCAAAATTTAGGTCCAGCGACCGCAAACGCCCTGTCACCTCTGGTTTTCAGTCTCGATCGGGGACAGGTTAAGAGCAGCTGGTCACTTGACCGCAGAACTCTTTCAGGAGCATACAAACAACATTTCAGACAAATATTCAGGGGCCAGACCATTCAAAGATTTAAATACAAGCAGTAAAATTTTAAATTGAATTCTGAAAGACACAGGGAGCCAATGAAGTGACTGCAGCGCAGGAGTAGCATGATCGAAGCGCCTCCTCCCTGTGAGGAGGCGAGCAGCGGCATTCTGTACCAGTTGTAGGCGACGAATGGATGAAGCATCCAGACCATAATACATGGAATTACAATAATCCAGACGTGCAGTAATGAATGTATGAATTAGTCTTTCCAACTGGTCAGGGGGCAAGTAGGATTTCACTTTGGCGATCAGTCGCAGCTGGAAGAAGCTCGCTTTCACCACAGCACTGATTTGCTTCTCCAGTTTAAAAGAACTGTCGATGATGACGCCAAGGTTCTTTACACAAGAACTGTGAGGAACTCCGAGGTCACACCCATGCACATAATGCATGCACACAACTCTGAAAAAGTTTGGGATGTTAGGCCTTGATGTTATGCCTAAAAGTAAAAAGCTCATGCCACATTGATATATTTATATTTCTTTGACAGATGTCAATAAGATGGTCACTGACACCCTCCTTGAGGAGAAAAAGCCACAAAAGATCACTGCTAAAGAAGCTGGTTGTTAACAGAGTGCTGTGTCCAAACATATTAACAAAACGTTGAGTGAGGATGTAAATTGAGAAGAAAATGTATTCAGAAAAGAAGTCCCAGCAGAAGGAACAACAGCAGTTTTTACAGGGTTGTCAAGCAAAACTCATCCAAGAAGCTGGAGAAGCTTCACAAGGACTGGACTGAGGCTGGAGTGAGAGGCTCAAGAGTCGCTACAAAAAGATAAGTCCCAGACAAGAGCTACAGATGTTACAGTCCTCGTGTCAGACCTTCAGATCAATGCCACACATGCACCTTACTGCCCACACAGTGTAAAACAACTGTTTCTGAAGTGTGGGTTGACCTGAAGTCGCCAAAGAGCTTCATGGTCGTCCTGCTGCAGGAAAGCTAGATGAATGCCTTTTCCAATATTTTTGTTGTTTTTAGGTGTGTAAAATTAAAACACCAACAACATCTTTGCACTTAACATGACATAAATCTAATAAAGATAAACCTGAGTTTACACAAAAACTAGTTTTATTTCCAGTAGATGATCATGAAATCTTGACCTCACTGCAGCTGATTTCCAGTAAACAGACAGGTTTATCGTCAGAACGCCTTTTAGTACAGTTTTGGACAATTGATGTGGTTCCTCTTCATGTTTCCACTTCCTTTTCACTCTCTGCACTGACAACTGTGCAGCTTCCCATGACCTCATTGTGGGTGTTTTATGTCACGAACACCTGAGACTCAGACACAGAGCTATCTTTTTTTTAAAAAGGAATCTGACATAAGCTGAAGCTTTTCTGATCAGTCACTGAATGGACAGCAAACTGATGTTCCTCAGACTAACAACACAGCGCTCTCTGCACTGAGACATCTCTGATCGTAAAAAAGGTAAATACATTTCATGGAGGGTTTTTTTTTTTTTTTTTTTTTTTTTGCTGCAACTACATGTTAACAAAATGAAATCAAAATCTGGCGTAATGCTATGAATTGATTCCTTCAATGATTCAATGATTCTTTCCATGTTTACATTGTAATTTTACACTAATGCTCAGTGACAACAGGAAAAGTTGTGTTTGGGGTTATTTTGGTTTTATTTGTGAGCAAAAATAAGTAAAATGCTTGGCTGAATGTGAATCATGGCACAAAAAGTTTGTCGTAGAACTGAAGCTTGTATCTTCCAATCGGGAGAGGTCATTTTAGAGTCTGTTCCAGTCATATGAATCTGATTGGCTGAATGGGGTCTGGTCGAACATAGGGAACAGTGGGTCTTCTGCATTGTTTCAATCACTTTATTGTGAGAAGAAAAAAATGCCAACAATACAATTTAGAATTGTATTTTGTTCTCTTCATTCATAAACCTGAAATGCCAGGCGACTGTTTCCTGTGGAAGACGTCTTTGTGAAACCACAACCTCTTTTGTAGGTTTACAGAGCGACAACATGACAACTTTGTATTCCACCAAACTTATTTTTCTGATGCTGAGTGTGATTTTGGGTCTGCTGGGTGCTGTTTTCTCCTGTTGCAAGTACTGCCTTGGTAAGTATGTTTGGCGTTTGTTCAAGAACAAAATGGTGAAGGCAAATCTTGAATGAAGTAACAAATAATCTTCTGTGGGAAAGATTTATGAAAAATGAATCACCTGACATGTGATTTTCACTGGTTCTTTTTCAGAGCATTGCGATGAAACACCAGATGATGACAGAGAAACACCTGTCATTTTTGATGCAAACACTGAGGAGGTGTAAGTTATGTCAATAATGTCCAGTCTCAGCTCAGGTAAGAGCAAGATTCAACTCCCAGCTACATAAATGTGATCTTTTATGACAGCTGTGAGGTAAATGTTGAATTTTCTGTGAGGATAATGTTCATTTGCTGTAGATCATCAAAAAGTTGTGCATGTAAGGAAAGCTATAGTTTGCTGTGGTTCTGTTTGAAAAATGCGAAAAAAAATACTCGTTTTTTTGGTCTCATATGATGTTTACATTTTGGAAACACTTAAAAAAAATCAAAATGATGTCAAAAAACATTTTATTTCTGAACAACACTGAGTTTAACTGGCAGTAGCTCCGCCCAGCCGGAAGACCTTTGGAAACAAATGAAGCGCACCCGATGGGCGTGTGTGTTTACTTTCGGTTTCTGAATAAAAACACTCCTTGAACTCAGTCAGTACAGAGCCAGCGATAAGACTCTGCCTGAAACAATAAGGCTTTAAAATCAGAGGTAAGATATCGTCTGTTTATTCTTGACGCACTGAAAATCCTGACTGTCTGTTTGGAGATGACGGAGCTGCGATGTGATCCGCTGACTGACTGGAAGGAGAGTTTCCACTGAGACATACCTGCTGCTTTTAACCTGCAAACTGACACAGACATGTTCATGTGAAGATATGTGAGCTGTTGCCATGAAAATCACCATGTAGAAATTGTGGTATCTAAATTCTGTCAACGTGCAGATTTTGTTTTAAAGCAAAATTAAAAATACTCTACGATATTGTTTTATATCTGTAAAAAGAATGTGATAAAGGCATCTTCTTAATTTTCAGAAATGATGAACTGCTGTGGTTTGCTGACTGTCCAGAAAGAACCAGGTAAAGCGTGTGTGTGTGTGTGTGTGTGTGTGTGTGTGTGTGTGTGTGTGTGTGTGTGTGTGTTCTCGTATTTCTATCCTTGTTGGGGCCAAATGTCCCCACAAGGATAGCAAAACGTGAAACGACGTGCCTTGTGGGGACCTTTTTCCGGTCCTAAGTAGGAGAAACAGTGTTTTCTTGACCATGTTGTTGTTACTGAAAAAAGTAAAAGTGCAAAAACATTTCTTTAGGGTTAGGCTTTGTTGTGGTGTGGGTTAGGGTTAGGGTAAGGGTCAGGGTTAGGGGCTAGACATGAATGGGAGTCAATGGAAGGTCCCCACAAGGATAGAAATACGAGACTGTGTGTGTGTGTGTGTGTGTGTGTGAGAGTGTGTGAGAGTGTGTGAGAGTGTGTGAGAGTGTGTGAGAGTGTGTGTGAGTGTGTGTGAGTGTGTGTGAGTGTGTGTGAGTGAGAGAGAAAGAAAGAGAGAGAGAGAGAGAGAGAGAGACACGCACGCGAAAGGTGAACATTTTCATTTCAGACACATCTCAACTGTTTGATGTCTAACCTACCACGGTGCTGTAAATGGTGACCAAATGTCCCCACAAGGATAGGAAAACCTGGCACGATGTGCCCTGTTGGACATTTTTTTGGTCCCCATGAGGGGAAACAGTGTTTTCTTGACCATGTTGTTGGTACTGAAAAAAGTAAAAGTGCAAAAACATTTCTTTAGGGTTAGGCTTTGTTGTGGTCTAGGTTAGGATAAGTGTCAGGGTAAGGGGCTAGTAAATGCATTATGTCAATGAGTGTCCTCAAAAGGATAGAAATACAAACGTGTGTGTGTGTGTGTGTGTGAGAGAGAGAGAGAGAGAGAGAGATTTTTTTTATTTTTAAAAACACTTTTATTTGCACAGTTCACAGTTATACAGTGTGTGTCAGACTCTTAAAAACCATTCATGCTTTCAAATTAAAAAATGTGCAAAATGAAGTTGATTGTTGTCCATACAGCGCAGAATGTCCTTAAAACACCAGACCTCTTTAAAAGCATTTAAATCTTTGTTTTGTTTAAAAAACCGATATTCGAGCCAGAGTCTGGATTTGACGTTGACCTGCCACACTTCTTTGACGTCCTGTCCTTCTCTGCCCTCAACCTTGTTCCTTCTACTGACATAAATCGCCATCTTGGCTTCCCCTGAGATAAAATTGAGGAGCTGCCACTTGTTTTTTTCTTTTTGTCTGTAGCCAGCTCCCATGATAAAAGTTCTCTCAGTAAAAGCAACACTAAAAAGACTAAAAACTGCCGTTAAAAGAGTGAAGAAGCTTGTGAGCCTCTTACACTCAGTAAAAACGTGATAGATAGAGAGAGATTTCATGTCTAACCTACCATGGTGCTGTAAATGGTGAGAATTGTGTTCGTATTTAAATGTTTCTGGTTGTGACTGTGTTTCTCCGTCAGTCCCTCTGAAGAGCATTGAGGTGGAGCTGGAGGTGAGGGACCATGTGGCTACAGTGGTCTCCACTCTGAACTACCAGAACAAAGAGGACAAACCCATCGAGGCGGTTTTTGTCTTCCCTCTGCCTGGAGATGCCGCTGTCTGTCATTTCAGTGCCAAGATGGGACAGAAGGAGATTGTGGCTGAGGTGAAGGAGAAACAGGAGGTGAGCAGAGCAGGTCCAGACTGACTGAGGACAACATCCAGCAGTGGGAGTGAATGTGGCTCACATGTGTCTCTTGTCCTGCAGGCTCGTGAGGAGTATGATGATGCTTTGAGCTCCGGTCAGCAGGCTTTCCTGCTGGAGGAGAGTGATCAGAGTCCAGATGTTTTCTCAATGAGTGTGGGCTGTCTGCCTCCAGGAGAGAGCGCCTCCATCAGGCTGGAGTACGTCACTGAGCTGGCAGTGCAGGCTGACGAGGGGCTGAGGTTTTGTCTGCCTGCTGTGCTCAACCCTCGATACACACCTCAGGGTAGGAAGACCAGAGAGAAGCTGATGCACACAAAAGAACAAATGACTTCATGACAAAAAAAAATAACAACTACAAAAATGTATCTAATTGTATGATGTATTGTTTTATTCAGTATCTTTTTCTGAAGCTGCTCTATTTTCAAATCTCCATATTCAAACAGAATTCTTCTCATTTCCAGTTGTTTCTCGTGTTGTTTTCAGGTAGTGAAGCTCCAGCCGTCCAGGTGAACTCTGTTCCAGCCTCTCTGGTTCCTTACAGTCTGTCTTTTTCTGCTCGAGTGTCCTCTCCTCGTCCCATCTCTAAAGTGGAGTCCAGCTGTTCCCTGGATCCTCTCCAGTTCTTGAACACAGACCAAACCCAGGCCACGGTAGGTGGAGTGCTGATGTGTCCACTGTGTGTGTTGGATCCTCTTCAGTGAAAAGAAGGCATCATATCATTATTCATCATCATATATTTGTACCCTGCAGGTGAAGCTGGGTGCAGGACACAAGTTTGACAGAGATGTTGAAGTGCTGATATATTACAAAGATGCCCACCAGCCCACTGCTGTGGTGGAAGCAGGACAGGCCTCTGCAAAACCTGGTGAGTGCAAATGTTTGTAGTTAGCCTGGGAAGAAAAATTGTTGTGTCTTCATCCTCCAAGCAACAAAGTGATTGTTGTTGACTTTTCTGTGCTGTGTTTCAGGCACTCTGATGGGTGATCCAGTGGTGATGGTGAGCCTGTTCCCTGAGTTTCCTCAGTCTGTCATGTCTTCAGTGGCTTCCTGTGGAGAGTTTGTGTTCCTCATGGACCGATCTGGAAGTATGGGGGTCTCAATGAACAACAAAGACAGAAATGAGACTCGCATAAGCAGTGCAAGGGTATTTATTGTTTGTTCTTGGTGTCATTAAATCTTTCATTGTCTGCCTATACAGTGATCTTCACCTGGTTTGAATCTTTCTTGTAGGAAACGCTGCTGCTGCTGTTGAAGAGTCTACCAATGGGCTGCTATTTCAACATCTACAGTTTTGGATCCAGCTATGAGCACATCTTCCCGTGAATACATCCTCATTTATGTTTTCAAAGTGTGTGTTTGGTTTGAAGTAGATTCATGAACACATGACTTGTGCATGTTTCTGTGTGATTGCAGTAAAAGTGTGGAGTACAGTCAGCAGACCATGGAGGAGGCCCTGAAGAGAGTTGGGACGATGGAGGCAGATCTGGGAGGAACAGAAATTCTGAAGCCTCTCAAGCATATTCATGAGCAGCCCTGCATTCCCAGTCATCCCAGACAAGTAAAACACACACACACACACACACACACACACACACACACACACACACACACACACACACACACACACACACACACACACACACACACACACACACACACACAGAGTTATGCAGTTCGTAGGTTTCACTTCCCGGTGTGTCACCTCAATAATCATTGTTCTCCTAAACAAACCTTCACCATGACCCCAGACTGAACTTTCGTCTCACTGGGCACGTTTACATGGGCCATGTATAAGCGGATTGTACGTGGAGCGGATTGTATGAGGTGGTCTCCGCCGATCGACAATCCGCTCTGTGTCCCTTATAAACGAGTCTGACAGCGGAGCGGATTGAACTGGGGGAGTGTTTGTTCTGCGCATGCATGTAGTGACGTGTGACGTGCCAGTAAACGGGAAGCAGCACAGTCAAAAACCCAGCAGAGAACGCCACAGTGGTTGAAAAACACTTTTTTTAAGTAAAAAACCCCCGACTGAAAAAACATTGGAGAGGCGAGATGGAACCAAATCGCGCAATAGCGAGTTGTATAAAGAGCTCTATAGCAGAATACAAGCGATCGCCGTTGGTGTTATGGATTAACTGGTTCCCGTGTTAACGAATGACGGCGGAGGTCTGTGTAAACACAGGCTGATTACAGCAGTTGTTAAAGCAAGACTCACAAATGACTTTAAACGTAAACACTCACTGTAACTGTCGATAACCGACGTTCGCCACAACGGCTACATTTTTCAGTCATGTATTGGTCACAAGTTAATACGGGCCCCAGTTAATTCGAAACATCGACACGCGGAGCAGAGCTCACACCGAGACGTGCAGCTCGGCGCAGCGGTGCTGCAGCCAGAGGAGCAGCTGCTCCTTCAGCAGTGTATCATGGACTTTTGGGACATTATTTGAGCAGATATCAGCAGATAAAAACTCTCTGCTCGGCGCTGAGGACTGCTTCTGCGGAGCTAAAGACCTGCAAGTTCCTCGTGAGACTTTGTGCGCATGTCACAGGACGCTGTATAATCCGCTTCACCCAGGGTCCTTGTAAACGAGGATTCATCGTGGATCACTTCATGAATACACTCCGTTTAATACAATTGTTTACAATCCGATTGAAAAAAACACCCATGTAAACTGGGCCACTGTGAAACAATTCTTTCCTTAAAATTATGATGATGAGCAACAGATTTATACCACCACAGTGCAGTCCAGAGCATCACATGAGATCCTTCATTCCTGTTTCAATAAGACTCCATACCTCCTGTCTGTAAATAGTGTTTCTGTGCTTTTTTTAGTCACTGTTGGGTCTTATGCATAACAATGTTAAAAAGTATAACTGGTGCAGCAGCGTGTGAAGCCAAATTGGGATTTCATAGGCCAGCTGTGCCCAGATGGGTGTGGCTGTGCAGAAGGGGAGGTGTTGACAGATTCAGCTGTGCGCAGTAACAGTTTTTGTGCCCACCAGCTGAAACCACTTCTATTCTCGGTGCGTTTTGTAATTGAATTACGACTGTACGTGATTAATTTCTTTTTCTTTGAATAACTCTTTATTAGAAGCAAAATCACAGGTTATTAAGATGAAGACACAAGCAGAGATGAGAACTGAGACAATAAAATCAGACAGAGATGTCAACGTTTAAATTACGGGTGGTCTCCAAGTATTTTTAAATCATTTTATTGAGCCGTGATACAGCATACAATACAGCCATTACGTCCTTTCCTCTTTTAGCCTCGTTTCATACTTCCTTGCAGCTTATGGTCTCCAAAACCATGCAGACAGTCCTTGCCTTCTCCGCCATGCTAGCTGGGAGACTTCTTAATTGGAAACAGCCTCAACCCCCTTCCCACTCACCATAGGTGGGTTAAAGAGCTTTTTCTATTGATTAGACTGCAGATGCTAATATTTTCTCTTAATGGCTCAATGAAATTATTCTAAAATACTTGGAGATGACTTCCTGTGGCACTATGAAGACGATGGCAGTCTTCAGTTTCAGCTCCTGACTTAACTACCAATAATCCCCTGGAATTCAGGTGACTTCGATAACCATGTAGATGTAAAGTGTTAAAATGGACAAAGATACGTTGGCCAACCAGTCCAACCTGTCCAGGTATGCCTGTGGTGTGTTTATCCTGTCAGTGCTGTCCAATGCCACTTACTCTGGTGCATGTAGGTGCCATTTCTGACATGCGCCAAGGTTTGGCTGACACAAACACTGTCCAGGCATGGCTTCCATTGGTGATAAATTTCCATTTAATGCTTCCACAAAGTTCACACCCTCACACCCTCAATAGCATGTTTTCCCAGCGCCATCTCAACATAAACCCTGTTTGCTCCGTCTCATGCACACCTGCATGACTGACGGGCCTGCTACATGCACTTCCACCAGAAGAGTTAGTGCTACCCAGAGTCACAAAATGTAACAGAATGGCTGAATAACAAAACATGAACAAACGGCTGTAACACATACATTCAACAATGTTACAGGAAGTGGAAATCTGCTAAACTGTTCACATGGATGTTCTTCATAGACGGAAAGCAAGTTTCATTGAGCAAATTATTCAGTCTTCAGGTGTAAATGCATTTTCAGGATTGGCTAATCTGAAGTTACAGCAAAGACTAAGATTAATGAAGATTAATCATGATCTCTTGACACATTTTATGGGAATCCTTTAAGGCATTCATACGTGGGCAAATAAAATCTGTCTCAACTCTCAGGAGGGCAGAAAAGACTGAGTCGGAGGAAATTACGAAGGAACCAACCAGAACCATTGATCTTTTGTACGTGTCAACTCCTTCTCCCTGCTCTTTGTAAAGAGGGCCTATTCATGGCTAAATGTTTTTTTTTTAAGACTGGAGATCAGATGAGCTGCTTGCTCATCAGGCACGTGGGGAAGCATTAACCAGACTGATCCCTCAAATCAAATCCACAACTGGCGAAGTTACCTCAGATCCTAGGAGACATTAATAAAATATTTTGTAAATTTTACTCTGACTTTTACTCCTCATGACGCCCCTCGGATGTCTGGGATGGAGATAACCCTCTTGATTATGTTGTCTTCCCTTGTGGCGGTCCACAAGGAGGAGATGAACGAGGGAGTAGAGCTGGGTGACGTTTATTCACAACACAGAGTGACAGCTGTCATTTCAGGAAGCAATCCCATGACAGATAATTTCCGCACTTTTAACCCCCACCAGCAGTGCACCACACCTCCTAACGTGACTAAACCCCACCCCTTCTAATGTGAGGAAACACCCTCCCTCAGCAGACACCACACAGCACCCCACCAAACATTCAGAAGGGACCAAGCGCCACAAGGGAGCATGAAACAAACAACTCCAACAAAAAACATCAGCCAAAGTCTCTTAAGGGAGGCCTAATCACACGGCCATACCGACTGCACACCTCCACAACAGCAGGAGCGGGACCCACCGGCGGGGTAACAGGGGCAGGAGCTCCCATGGCAGCAGTTGACTTGGGGTGATGCCCCCGTTTCGGGGGCTGCGCCACCTCCACCGGCTCCTCCGACAGAACATGCACAGGCTTCAGGCGATCCACCGAAACCCGGATCGGCCTACCGCCCATGTCCAGCACAAACGCTTTGGGCTCTGCCTCCAGGACGCGGAAAGGGCCATCATAAGGAGGCTGCTGCGGGGCCCGGTGGGTGTCACGGCGAACAAACACATACGTGGCCGCCATCAAAGTCCTCTGGACTTAGGAGCAGGTTAGGCAGTGGTGAGCAGGAACCGGGGTAAAACTCCGACCCGGCTCCAAGCAACCAGGCCACCAGGCCGCCATCGACCAGGGTTCTGAATAATCCGGGAGGAAGTCTCCGGGGACCAGCAGTGACTGACCCAGGACCAGCTCAGCAGAAGAGGCCTGCAGATCCTGCTTCGGGGCCGAACGCAGGCCCAGCATGACCCATGGCAGGCGGTCCACCCAGTTGCAGTCCCTGAGTGTGGCACGGAGGGCAGCCTTCATAGAGTGAAGGAAGCGCTCGCACAGCCCATTAGCCTGGGGGTTGAACACCGTGGTGCGGTGGAGCTTCACCCCAAGGCTCCTCGCCACCGCCGTCCAGAGCTCGGAGGTGAACTTGGGGCCTCTGTCCGACGTGACATCCAGCAACGTGCTGAAACGTTCCATCCAGGTGGAAATGAAGGCCCGTGCCACCTCAGTTGCCGTCGTGGAAGCCGGCGGAATCTCCTCAGGAGGTGAGTAAAGCCCTGGGAGGGGGGCAGCAGATCCTCCAAGTCCAGGTGGATGTAGTAGAACAGCTCGCGGTCAAATGCGCTATATTTTCTCTCGCTGTCCCGCAGCTACTTGCTGAAAAACCCGAGAGGCTGCCAGGCTCCATCCACCCACTGCTCACAGACCGCACCCACCGTGTAATCGGAGGCGTCAGTAGTAAGCGCAACTGGCGCTGTCGGGGAGGGATGCGCCAGCATGGCGGCGTGGGAGAGCGCGACCTTGGCCCTCTCAAATGCCAGGAGTCTCTCGGGTGTCCAGATGATGTCCTGCCTAGCACTCGCGCCCCTCAGAGCCTCATACAGGGGTCGCATCAGGTGAGCCGCGTGCGCAATAAAGCGGTTGTAGAAATTCACCATGCCAAGGAACTCCTGCAGAGTCGTGATGGTGCAAGTGGGTAAAGGAACCACCCCGCGTGAGGAGACGTGATGACCCAGGAACTCGATCTCCGAAAGTCCGAACCAGCATTTGGCTGGATTAATGATCAACCCATGCACAGCAAGTCTCCCGAAGAGCTGTCGTAAGTGCGACAGGTGCTCCTCCGAAGTGCTGGCCATCCGGAAGGTCATCCAGGTAAACAAACAGGAACGGCAGCCCCCACAGCACAAAGTCCATCAGCAGCTGGAAGGTCTGCGCTGCACCTTTAAGTCCAAATGGCATCCGCAGGAACTCGGCCAGGAGCTTACTTTTACACATCCCCAGTGGGCAATAGGAGGAGAAGGAGAGCGCGTCCAACAAGGGGATGGTTTATAACAGGGGTCGGCAATTAGATTTGGCGGCGAGCCACTTTTTTTGGGGGCACTTCAGTCGCGGGCCAAGGGGTCTCCGGCTCGCACGCGCGCATCCATCCACAGACTGGAGAGCGGGGGGGGGGGGGGGGGGGGGGGGGGGGGGGCGTCACGCTGGTACAAATATGCAACACAGAACATCCTGCTGAAACATCACAGCTCCTCATCACCGTCTCCTGCACAGCACCAGTGGTCAGGATTCTTCTGATGTTTGTCCCACAGTCCTGTGTGCACCTGGCTGTGTGTGTGTGTGTGTGTGCGCACGCGCATACTGATCAATGGTGCGGGTTTTGTTCTTTTTTGTTTTTATTACTGTTTTTACTGTTCAGCACGTTTATGAAAACGAGTAGTACTTTTACAAATAGAGATTGAGATGTTTCGCCTGCCACCGTCGCTGCTCTGTATCTGGCCTGAGGAAGTCACCTCCGGCTGCGGCCGAGGCGCCGGCATCGCTTCTGGCTGCATGCTGCGCTACGGAGGCGGTCTGAGCTCGGTGAGTTCCACCGTGTTCTGCAGGAGCTGCGCCCGGACGGCCAGTTCCAGCGCTGCTTCAGGATGACGCTGTTTTTCCACCAGAAGCGGTGAACAAGTGAGATCGCGCACACCGCTCGCCTTGGCATCATGCCAACTGTTCTGCGTGGCTGGAGCCCTGCTGCCCTACGTCAGCACGTCTGTGAAGAGCTCCACGCTGATAGGCTGTCCTGGCGCCAATTCGCTTGAAAGGTTCAATTATTTCAACTCGAGCGACAAGCACTGGAGCGGTGGGTGGCGGGCGGCAGCGAGTGGCAATGCAAGTCGACGGGCGCGCGGATTTTTCCCTGGAAACGCTCGCCGCTGGCTGCTCACCGCGTCATCGCTCACCGTCCGCCGCTCAAGGTTGAGCGACAATCGCGTCATTACATTGACTTTGTGAAACACACACTCAAACTTACTGGAGAATAAACACACGGTGAGCTCGGTGCAGCGCACTCACTTGCGCTCTCTGTTCACCAGACGAGGTGCCACTCCTCCTTATTTTTCAGTGACAAACCGGCAACCACAACAAAACAACACATCCCTCGAAGATTGTCTATTGCAACACAATGACAGATATCGCACTCTCACAGGGGTGCGTGCGTCCGCTCGAGGGCCCGGGGTAATGAGTGCGTTAATGCGTTTGTGCGCGCGCGTGTTGGGATCCTCTCGCAGGCCAGATTGGACGGTTCGGCGGGCCACATTTGGCCCACGGGCCGCTAATTGCCGACCCCTGGTTTATAATGTCCACTAATAATCCATGTGCACACAGGAAATCAGCCCTGAGGATTGGCATGGCCACATCAGCCATCACAAAGTCCCAGCCGAACTGCCATCCGTCAAAACACACAGTCACATACCTGGTGCCAAATGTGCGGATCGGAGTCCCGTTTGCGGCATCTAGCCGTGGACCGTGTTCACCGCTGGCTCTGTCAGTGCTGGAAGATGCTCTGCTGCACGCCAGTGTCTACCAGGAAACGCTGTCCGGACACAGTTCAGTAAACAGCAGCCTGTTGGTATCCTCAACGCTCACAGCTGAAACCGAGCGCTGAGGCAGCCGTTTCCCTGCACCGTGAGTGCACACGGCGGCATGCAGCGCTTCGCCCGGGACCCAAAACGCCGGTGGAAAAAACAGCACGCCGCCTTGTTCACGTCGCTCCCTCGCTGCAGCGATTGTAGCATGTATGTCCTCCTCCGGCTGGTGTTGCAGCTCCGGCGGGCACGCAGCATGGACTCCGAGTGGCCGTGACGCGAGCAAGATCCTGTCGGCCTCCTCCGCCAGACCCCGGTAGTCAGCAGCCCGCGCCAATGACGAGATAGCCAGGGCCGTGCGGACCAGGGGCGGCAGCTGGCGCAGGAACAGCTGGACGAAGAGGAATGAACCATCCACGGATCCACAGGAGCGCCAGCATGTTCTCCATTAGCTCCGTGGGCTTGCTGTCTGCCAAGCCGTGAAGAGACAGCAGCCACTCTGCACTCTCCGCGTCTGATAGCTGAAAAAGCCGGAGGAGCTGCACCTTCAGACCGGCATACCTGTCTTGCGCTGGCGGGTTGGGCAGGAAACCCATGACACGGCGGGTGGTTGCCGAATCCAGAGCTGCCACCACGTAGTAATACTGTATCTCGTCCGCCGTTATGCCTCTCAGCCGAAACTGCGCCTCGACATGCTGGAACCACGGCTCCGGATCCTTTTGCCAGAAGTCAGGCAGCTTGATCGCCGCGCCATACACAGCGGTACCCCCCTGCGCTCCTGCGCCATTGCTTGACTCCACAGACATGTCCAGCGTCAGGGTCACCAATGTGGCGGTCCACAAGGAGGACACGAACGAGGGAGTACAGAAGGGTGACGTTTATTCACAACACAAAGTGAAGCTGTCATTTCAGGAAGCAACCCCATGACAGATCATTTCTGCCTTTTTAACCCCCACCAGCAGTGCACCACACTTCCTCACGTGACTAAACCCCGTCCCTTCTAATGTGAAGAAACACCCTCCCTCAGCAGACACCACACCCTAAACTTAATGAGGATGAGAGTCGTGATTTGGGCAGGCCAGTCTCCATCACAGAAGTGTATGAAGCAATCATTTTACTTCAGAATGGTAAAACACCAGGTCCTGCTGCGTTTACCGTGGAGTTTTTTAAGTTCTTTTCTGCCTCCCTAATGCCAGTCCTGCAGAGAATGTAAAACAAGTCATTTTTTGAAGGTTGCTTGCCCCCCACCTGTCAGAGGCCTTGATTTCTCCTCTCCCGAAGAGTTTCAAGGACCCTCTTCTCTGTGTCAGTTATTGGCCAATTTTTCTTTTGTTGACTTGAATATCCTGTCAGAGATTCTTGCCCAACATCTAGAGCAAGTCCTACCAAGCATAATTTCTATTTATCAAACAAGATTCATGCCGTGAAGACGTTCATTCCATAATACATTAGCTCTCTGAGTTCAAACTTCGCAGAAGTAATTATCTCCCTCGATGCAGAGAAGGCCTTCGACAGGGTGGAGTGGAGGTATTTTTTTATATTTTGCAGAAATTTGGTCTCGGTTTAGAGTTTATTTCTTGGATTAAATTGCTTTATGCTTGCGCAGTTGCCTTAGTCCATGCAAATAGGCTCCAGTCTGTCCCATTTCCCCTTCGCAGAGGAACAGATGGAGTGCCTTAATTTCTGTGCCTGGGCGTCTTTAAACCCCATTAATTTCATTGTAACCTGTTGCAGTGACAATAAAGTTCTACTCTACTCTCTAACTTGCCAAGGGTGCCCTCTGTCCCCGCTCCTGTTTGTCTTAGCCATTGAACCTTTGGCCATCTGGCATGGTCAGGAGGATGAGGTCGAGGGCATTGCTTGAGCGGGAACAGTTCAACAACTGTTGCTGTATGCCCACTTTCCCATCTTTTATTTGTCCAATCTAGCAACTTCTCTCCCTGTGGTTCTTGATATCTATGAGAAATGTGGATTTGATGAAGGCTATATGATGAATCTCAGTAAGAGTGAAATTCTTCCGATCAATTCCTACGCTAAAAATATTCCCCAGGCATTTTTTTCCCTTCAAATATTCCTTAGTTGGATTTAAATCTTTGTGAGAGTTCAGTACCGATTTGTTTGATCAAGATTCTCAAAAAAGTTTCTCTTCCATTCTTGAAAGTTGTAAACTCGATTTTGATAGGTAGGTTAACCTTCCATTACCCTTAGAGTTAATTTGATAAGAATGGTTGTTTTTATTTATTTTTTTTTCACATTCTCCCATCCTTATTAGGAAGTCTTTTTTTATATCTCTCGATTAATTAAGAGGTTCTTTCATATGGTGCAATGAAACCCCTTGCATTTGTAGATCAGTACTACAGCTCTCCAAAGCACTTGGCGGCCTGGCACTGCGAATTTCCTGCAATATTTATCGTCTTGTAATATCCAAAAAGTTTTATATTGGATTAATAACAAATGTGACGACTGCTGCCCCACCTGGGTTAATATGGAACTCGCTTCTTCTAATTAATCGCTTCACTGTTTGGTTTGTGCTCAACTTCCCTTGAATGCCACTAGCTTCACCTCAAACCAAATCGTTTTAAAGGGGACGTATTATGCTGTTTTTCAGTCTTGTCACGTAGGTCTCAGAAGCCCAATAACATAGTATTTAAGTTTGTTTGCCCCAAATTCATCCTTTGTTTGGAGTTTCAGCGCTCTAAAAAGTGGCTCTGAGGAGGCCACCTCAGAACAGGCTGTTTCTGAGACTGCTTCCCGGTATGCACTTGAACGCGTCTGTCCACGCCCACTGACACACACACACACACACACACACACACACACACACACACACACACACACACACACGCCAATCACAGAGCAGATAAAAAATAGAAGTTTCTATGAGCGCTCACTTCCTCAAACTTCATGCTATCTCCAAGACAGCCAAAATTCAGTCACGCCGAATTTTGCCTCATACTTACCTTTATTAAACCAGATTGTGTGTTGAATGGAAATGTACTTTATTTTGCGTGCTTTCAGCGTCTGAAAAACGCCCAGCTGGCCGAAACGCTGCACCGACAAAACACACGATTTAAGTTTCACTTTGATTTTCTTCATATTTGCGCTCCTTATTTCAGTTTGTGCCTCCTATCAGCTTTTTCCTCCTGATTTTTCTGGTAATTCGGCCGAGATGAATATGGCAAATAATGAGAAATGGACCGTGTTTCACCGCTAAAAGCGCGTGTCTGTTTTTTTGACGCTCAGCTGGAGCGTGGTGTGGCTCTCTGGCTCGGGGCACAGGGCAGATTAGATTAACGGCGATGTTTTTTTTTTTATCTTGCGATAAGACTCTCGTGATAACGTTATCACCGTTAACGGCCCAGCTATTATATATACCAGTGGCGGACCGTGCATTTCACACTAAGGCCTTCAGAACAGATCCGCCAGAACCAATCCACCTCTCAATAACTATTTTATGTCTATAAAAAAATTCTTATTATGCAGATATGCATATAAAGAGTTGTTGCATAGCAGATAGATACTTGTGCAGCCAGAATAAATGCCTTTGCTGAAGTCTCCTACTACATCTGTGAACATACAATAAGCATCAACAACTTAATAAAACAGCAATATTATTTAGGAAAAGAGAAACATTTTACTCACCAAAATCCTGATTATTTGTAAACAAAATACATCCTTCTTTCCTTCCACAAAAAAGAGTTCATTTACTCTGTCATATAGATTATCCATGCATTTCAGTTCCATAAAGCCAGGGCTGACAGTCAAGCTTGCCCTGTTTCTGGCCTAAGTTTTAATTCACTTCAGGGCTTCATCTTCTTCTTCTTTGGAATAATTACGGTAGGCGACCAACAACTTAGGTGCATACCACCACCTACTGTATCTCTTGGTGAATGTAAATCAGAAGGCCTGGATACGCTGTTGTTCGTGTACGCTAGCGAGAAGGTGCTGAGTTGCCAACTTGAAATCTGATTGGTTGAAGCAACTGTCTGATTGACGCTTCACTTTACTTTACTGTGCCATCAGGAACGGACTGTGAATGCGTCAGGCAGATTTCTTTGACCCAAGCAACAGATGATGCCTGAAATCTGATTGGTGAAAAACATGTCTGGAAGCAGAGTAACCATGGGAAAACTATGAAAGGAACTGGAACATACCGTTTGAAATCATTTATTAATTATTTATGGTCAAAATATAATTTACATCAGTCTGTAATTCAGATACTTTTTATATATCAGTCTATATATATATATATATATATATATATATATATATATATATATATATATATATATATATATATACATATATATATATATATATATATATATATATATATATATATATATATATATATATATATATATATATATATATATATCAGTGGTGGGCCGTCAGTTAATTAATTTATGTAATCAATCTCATTAAAATTTTTAACGCAGTTTAACGCATGCGCATCATGACAAGCCTCACCTCTACCAGCGGGTGGCGGTAGTGCACCCGCATGGAATGCAAGCTGCCTGCAAGCTGCCAGCAACCGAAGAAGAAGAAGCCTCACCTCGTCCATGCTTCACATGTACCCGTTTCCACGTCCACTTTGGAGTGTCCGCGCACCACCAATGCGCACTCGCTTTCTCCAATACTACATTTTGAGCTCAACTGTGCGCATTCCATGCAGGCGCGCTGTTCGCGATGCTTTTCTGGCACTACAGACTGTTTATCTGCTCCTTTATTAGGGATTATTTAAAGAAAATTAAGCACATACACTGTCAGTACATTATCATTAAGTATTAAAGTTTATTTAGCCTTTTTTCTTCCTGTTTCTGAATCGCGGGCGCGGTGCCGGAGCGATTAGTTACTTTCACTTCTGTCTGCAGACCTTCTCCTCCCTCCAGACAGAGTCTGCTCTCTCTTTCCACAAGTTTTTCACTCTTTCGGTGTCTTTAAGTGGAGCCATCAGGCTGTAGCTCTGTCGACTTTTACTTTTCCTGTTACTCATGTTTTGTTAGCTGTGGCACTCTGGCGCATGCGTAGACTGCCGCAACCTGCACGCAACGCGGTCTCAAAATCTGGCTGCTGCACGGACGTCCGCATGGACCCGAGGGGACAGGAATTCATGTCGATTTTTACGTCACGTGGACCAGTGCACAGCGCACACCAACGCGGACATGTGAAGCATGGACGGGCAGCAGGCGGGAGGCAAAGGAGGCCTGGCGTCAATTCATTTATCAAAACAGAAGAAGAAAGCAATATGGAGGGAGATAAGCCGGCAGGCCCCATGGATTCTACTTGTTTGATTAAAAAAATGTTGAAGCAGTTTTCTGTTTTCCACACAAAAAGGAACACTGGCTAAGAATGCCCTGTTTAATTGTGCAAGAACAAAGTGTGGTATCTCTTAGTTTTACTTTTCTTGTGGTATTACATTTGTTACAGACCTGAAAATGTAACTCTTGCCAAAAGCCAACTTTAGAGGGACTGCAGAGGGAGCACTGCACACACAGACTATATGGTGTGCATGTTTTAGTTTTTTGAATATTTATTTTATTTGGAGCATAAACACATCACATGTTAAATATATATAATCATGTCCTGTAGTTTTTTTGTTAATGCAATACAGGAAAAAAAGGGTATATTTCAGACATAGTTGGAAATTGCGATCATTTGTGATTAATCATGATTAATTAATTTGTAAGCTGTGATTAATCTGATTTAAAATTTTAATCATTTCGCAGCCCTAATATATATATAATGTCTTTGTACTTTTCAGTTTATTATTCATTATGACCAAAATAAAATCCAATCTATCAATCTATGTTCCTGTATCGATACACAGTGTGTGTCTCAATTGTGTGAAGACAACAATCCACTCCTTCAAGTCACTTTCTCAACTTCAAACTGTGAATTCATCATCAAAAAAAAACAAAAACAAAAAACACTTGAGTCGATTGCACAGTGACTGTGAATGGTGAATGAATGAATGAATTAAACTTTATTATCCCACATGGGGAAATTTGCCTTGGGCATGGTAGTGCAAAGCTGCAAACACACATTTAGTGACACAAAACAACAACGCAACATTACAGAAGAGACATGATATATACAATAAAACAATACAATTAAAATAGATGAAAGGTAAGAAAAAGTGCAGACTTGTACAAAGTGCAAATGTGTGTGCGTGCAAATAATTATGGACGGGGGAGCTGCGGGAAGAGAAAGAGTGGCCGAGGCTGGGCAGGGGATCCACATCTGAAGGCCTCCCTCCTGCTCCGAAAACTGGGAGCAACCCAGGGGGAGATGTACAGGACCCAGAACCCTCTCCATACAGGGAGGGTTGTGGGTCAGGGTAGTGGATCCACAGCTGAGAGGCCTCCCCACTACCCTAGACAAGGAGTGGAGGAAGACTGGGCTGAGTTGATTTGTTTGTTGAGCAGAGTAATGGAGGTAGGCACGAAAGAGAGCTTAAAGCGGTTGTATTTACATCTGCTAGCTCTGCAGCCTGAGGGCAGCAGGTCGTGCTCCGAAAACAGGATGTGAGAAGGGTCAGCTAAGATTTTGGAGGCTTGCCTGACCACAACCTCCTCATACAGAAGCTGAAGCGGTTGGGAGTCTGAGTTCTCCACTAGCTTTAGTGCTGTTGCTACAATTCTGTGTAACTTGGTCTTACTTTGGACTGTCAGGGAGCCGTACCACACTGCCATGCCATATCTTACAACGCTTGCAAAAACTGCACTGTAGAACATCGCCCTGATCTCTGCACGCACACCAAACAGACGAAGCCTTCTAAGGAAGTGCAGTCTTTGAGCTAGTCTGCTGCACAGATAGTCAACATGTTCACTCCAGCTCAGGTTGTTGGACACCATCAAGCCCAAGTATTTATATGAAGACACTTGTTCTATGGGCGTATTGTTGATGGTTACAGGGTCGTGAGTCATGACGCCCCGAGGGTCAAAGATCATTTCTTTTGTTTTCTTCGTATTTAACAGTAGGTAATGATCATGGCACCAGGATTTAAAGGTGTCTATCTCCCTGAAATACACGCTGGGGTCAGCCTTGGGGCCCTAACTTGGTAGACTCCGCCGAATCCGCCCGCTGTCAGCAGAGCGCAAAGTGTGCCGTCGGCGGATAAAGTCAACGGGGCGTGTCCAGAAAATTGTCCTAATTTCGTGAACCAGGCGCAGTCACGCCTCCATCCCGCCCACCTGCGCAGGTGGCGCAAGAGAGAGGAGAGAAAGTAGGTTTAACCCAGTTGAGCGCAATTTGACCAATCAAATGAACACCTCTCCTTTTTTTCAAATTTACTGCAGCGAAGGACACTGCTATATTAACATGATGAAATACATTTTATTTCCTGGCCTCAATACTAAACCATAGTGAAGCAACAATGTATATGACTGCATTTTGAAATAAATAATCTCTTGTAGAGCTTGGGGAGCCAGACAAATGAAATAAAAATGCAGACACCCTGCATTTAGCGGCTACATACAGACTTTGTAGGGAAAGGGAAAATCTGTTTTTATTTGTGTGCATCATAACTCTTAAAGATATATTTGGGAAAGCACAAAGAATTACAGGTGTCTGCGCGCCAATCACTCAGCGCAGCTGCACAGCGGAGCTGGGTGAGTCTACTTAGGACTGCTGGTTCAGTTGTCATCAGATCGATGTCCTCTGAAATGATTCCCTATAATTCCTATCACACACATGGCATTCCAGCCATCCCAGACGAAGGATAATCATTTATGAGAGAATGGTGGCGACATCTGCTATCTGCTCCGTCCTCCGCTCTGCTTCACGTGTTGCCAGCATTCTTACCCCCCTCCAAAGGCCGCTATGGTCAGCCAGACTGTCATACATATGCAGTGTTTTTGCGCAGGAGCACACCAACAGGTTTCTTTTCTGTAATCTAATGCATTAGAAATTAAGTTAAAGAAACAAAATATTAAATCAAGTGGATCAGCAAAACTTCTGCCTCATATCTGCTTTATTAATGCCTCAAATCAGGTTTTAAAATGTATTGAACTTTTTACAGTGCGCATTTGCGCAGCTTACCTCTCACTCACACTCCGCGCACTCGTTTCCCTGATACACACTCACAGACACGCCAACACACACAAAATAGTTGTATTATTAACCGTCAATAATAATCAAGAACATATTAAAATTAGTAAAATAAGTCTCCCCGGCTGCGCAACAGGACGGACACCTTCCCACACCGACCCGTCCTCACCCTGCTCATTTTATTCTGGGACTGCAGGCTCCACAGGACAAAGGTATTTATTCAGAAAATATGTTCGTTCTAAAATTAATTTTTGGAAACGAAAAATACATGGTTTGCTGTACTTTAATGGAGGATATAATATTTTACCTGAATCTGTAACTGGCACATCTGGAGACGCTGCAGTGCCCCTGCTGTCAATACCGTGTTCACTGTTGTGCTCAGATTTATTACATTAGTTTAAATAATAATAATAATAATAATTTTACACCATTTTATGTTATTATTATTTAGTTGTAAACTGACAGCAGCCTACAGTAATTGTCTACCTGGAGGTGACGCGTGAGCGCTTCATGCGCCACTGCAGGTTCTACGCTGGACTGTACAGCAGCTGGAGGTCGGTCGGGTATTTTTGGGGCAGCAGCATTATATTTGTTTCGCTGTTTGGCCCGCGACTGTTCTGACTCTGATTCAGAACATTCCTCCTCTTCACTCCAGTCAAGATCGCTGATGTCCGACACGTCTCCACCATCCGATTCCCCCTCACTGACCTCCTGTATCATTGCTAAAGCTTCTTCCACCTTATATCTCTTATTTATGCCTGTTTTTACTATCTTACTTTTGGGATTTGCTTGATATTTTTGGCCATCTGTCTGATTGTCTGCTGTCAGAGCCAGCCCCCTGTTCAGATGCGTGCATGAACCAAAACAAATCAATCACAGAAGAAAAAAAAAGCCCCGTGAAGTGCATCTTTTTAATCAGTCTAATAATAATAATAATAATAATAATAATAATAAGTCTCACAGACTGCTGTTGGCCTTTGTAGGTATAAATGCTTTGTAATATTATGTGTGTCATTGTTAGGACCTTATTTGCTTCAGAAAAACATACAAGACACATATTTAGGAAAAGTCAAAGAATTAGAGGACAGGGGAATTATTTTTAACAGATTTATTTGAATTCTAAAAACCCAAATGGTCTGTCAGATCGTCTTGGATGTCCTAGTGCTAAAGAAGATAATAAAAACAATTATGTGCTTCATGAGTGATTTTGTGTATCTTTCATGACACTGACAAGCTGAAACCCTGCCTCTGAGGTTTTCTCAGACAAATTATCATCAGATCCTCCGCTCCCCAGCCTGCTCACACCTTCTGCAATAAACTCTCACTGTGCCCAGCTGATTCTGTCGAGCCCTCCCCCTGGTGCGCCGCCACGCCCATCTCGGCGCAAGTGCAGCAGACCGGTCAGAAACCCTCTTCTGCACCTGTCGAAAATAGGAATGCGCTGCCTCCGCCGCTGATCATCGCCAAGTTGCGCCGTCAAATTAGAGCCTTTTGTGTCTAACAGGGAGAGAACGATGGTGTCGTCGGAGAACTTAATAATGTGGTTGCAGGGGTGGGTGCTCTTGCATTCATTAGTATAGAGTGTAAGAAGAATTGGAGAGCTAACACAGCCCTGTGGAACACCAGTATTCCTCTGTTTTGGAGTCGAGAGTGAACCATTTACAAGAACCTGCTGAGAACAGTTGAATGGTTCATCTGAAAAGGACAAATTTCATGATTGCTGATTGTTGCATCCGTCCACAAGCTGCCATTACTGACAGAATTTCATGTGTTCATTGGATCAAGCCATGTAGAAAAAGTCTGAATCCAAAGTTCTTGAAGATTTGGACTTGATGTGGAGCTTCGTCTGAAATTTGAAGGTGGAAGCAAGATGCTGATTGAACCTCAGTGGATTCTTCTGATCAGTCCGTTTAACAACACAGCAGGCATTTTGTTGCATTTAATATTAGTTAGTTTGTTGGTGAGTTCAAAGCTTTATTTTGAACATGTAAACAAACAAGTGAGCAGTCAAAGAAAAGAGAGAGAAACAGAACATCCATTTGCATAAACAATTTAAAAGACTCAACTTCATATGTGCCTGTGTTTTCACATGTGAGAAAAGGAGTAGAAAGAAGAAGTACTGATTTGATCCTACCCCTTCACATCATTGGTGTTACCTTAATTTACAAAAACAAAACACCTTCATCATTATCATGACTTTCAATGCATCAAACATCACCGTAAACAAACAATCCTCATGTCATCACCAAGCAGTGTACCTCGCCAGAATCTTGTCTTTATGTCTCTTTTTGAATTGACACATGTGAAAATCATCTTGTCTCCTTGGAAAATTTGTTCCGTGTTTTTACCTTGAAGTTTTTGACAACATTTTTTGAGGATGGTGCAGACACCTCTTAAATCATAACCATTTTCTCTGTTACAGAACAATTTTTGAATATTACTCGGTAACTAGTTCCTCTTTGCTTTATATGTATCAATGAAGCACTAGTTGATACTGACTTGTGTTTTTCCAAACTCTCCTTCTCAGCTGTTTGTCTTCACTGATGGAGAGGTGGGAAATACCAGAGAAGTCATTGATCTGGTTAAGAAGAATTCAGGCTCTCACAGGTAAACCCACTGAAATGATCCAGGACTGCAGCTCTTGAGAAATAAAACATCTTTTAATTGTGGAAGAAAACTGTTGTGTTGCAGGTGTTTCTCCTTCGGGATCGGGGAAGGAGCCAGCTCTGCTCTCATCAATGGGTTGGCCAAAGAGGGAGGGGGTCACGCTCAGTTCATCACAGGAAGTGACAGGATGCAGCCAAAGGTAGAACGACACACACAGACGATCCGTCACATCACATCATGAAACACTACATGTGTTTGAGATTGTGGTCTTGACAAGTAAAAGTGAATCATCTCCTACAAACAGTTTTCATCTGAATATTTCAGGTGATGCAGTCGCTGCGGTTCGCTCTGCAGCCGGCTGTGGTGGACATTTCCATCACATGGGATTTACCAAAGGACGTGTCTGTCACTGTCCTCTCTCCACCAATCACAGCACTTTTCCAGGGTCAGCGGTCGCTGGTTTACGGCCAACTCAGTGGACAGGTATGAGCTCCATCTTGTCATGGAAATGTTTGATTTCATTAGATGTACATTACAGAGTGAATGATGGTGTGTTCCTCCTCTGTCATACTGTGTCAGAGCTCCGAGGCTGCAGAGGGCTGTGTGACGGTGAAGTACAGCCTGGCAGGTCATCCCACTCAGAACCAGCTGCACTTCAGCCTGAAACCTGAAGAAGATACTGGGTAAAGCAGGATTCAGTCATCACAGCAGCTATGAAAAGATTTGGAAATAAGATTATTAGAGAATAATTAATATTATCTTCAGACGTGGAATCCTGTGTGGTGATGCTGAACTCTGCATCACACAAGGCTCCAGATCTAATATTGATAACCCCACAGTTTCAGATTGATTTTCATGGAAAAAATATTCCTTCAGGTCATCAATGCTTTTGGCAGATTTATAGTAGCTGTCATGTAGACTTCTACCTGACGGAACCAAGTTTGATCTTTTTTTTGTTCTAAACAGTGAAACTGTGTGATTGACAAGAGAGAAGTTTGTTGGAGACACAGTGTGAAATGTGTCTGCAGGTTAACAGTCCACAGGCTGGGAGCTCGGACTTGGATTCGCTCTCTGGAGATGGAGGGAAGAGAGAGCAGAGGGGAGCAGCACACAGGAGTGAAGGAGAAGGTGGTGGCTCTCAGCATCCAATCAGGAGTGAGCAGTTGTTTCACTGCCTTCATTGCTGTCAACAAAGGTGATGGCGAAGCGATCCAAGGACCTTTGGTGCGTCGAAATGTTCCAGCACCCAGTGAGTGGATTTCCAACAGCACTTAATGAGTTTGTGTGATTTTTTTTTGTTTTCGTTTTTTTTTGTATTTCATTTGTAGAGTTGATGATCAGTCTCTTTCTCTCTCTTTGTCTCCCAGGAATGATGATGAGAGTGGGCTGTGGCCTTGCACCATGTATGTTTTTTTTTTTTTTAAATGAACAGACATTGATGTTACACATCTCAGAACACTGAATCTCACAGTACATTTTTTCTGCTTAAATTACGTGCATCCCTTTCATCACTGTTGGAGTGTTACAATATTACTGTGTTGGAATTTCATTTCATTGTCATATATTAATATGTCATATGTAATATTTCTCTCTTTCTCTCTCTCCTAGTGATGGGCTTGGCGTGTTATAATCCCATACCCCCGCCTGTGCCATTGGGCTGTCGAGTTTCTCCTCGACGTTTGAGTAAAAGTTCAGTTTCAATTGAGCAAACATTGATGTTACGACTCTCAGGACACTGATTTACACACCTCATTGTTTTCCACATTAAATTCCATACATCTCTTTCATAACAGTTTGGAGTGTTACAATATTACTGTGTTGGAATTTCATTTCATTGTTATTTTTCATTTTAGAGTTGAATATCTCTTTCTTTCTCTCTCTCTCTCCCAGTGAGGGGCATGGTATGTTCTGATTCCAGACCCCCGGCGCTGCAAATGAGCTGTCACGTTCCTGCAGCAGGTAAGATTAAGCTAAAAGTTCATTTTCAATTGAGCAAACATTGATGTTACTCCTCTCGGGACACTGAATCACACTCCACATTGTTTTCCACATTCATTCATTCATTCATTTTCTACCGCTGCTCCCTTTCGGGGTCACGGGTGGCTGGAGCCGATCCCAGCTGCTGTGGGCGAAGGTGGGGTACACCCTGGACAGGTCACCAGTCTGTCGCAGGCATATACAGACATACAATCATTCACTCACGCATTCATACCTCGGGGCAATTTAGGGTGACCAATCAACCTGACATGCATATATTTGGACCGTGGGAAGAAGCCAGAGTACCCATAAGGAACCCACACACACACACACAGGGAGAACATGCAAACTCCACACAGAAAGGCCTCGAGCCCCGGCCGGTATTTGAACCCAGGACCTTGCTGTGAGGCACAAGCGCAAACCACTGCACCACCGTGTGGCCCTGTTTTCCAAATTTAATTACATATGTCCCTTTGATACAGTTGGAGTGTTACAATATTATTGTGTTGGAATTTAGGTTAGAGCATGATGTGTTGAGTGGGTCATCCTCTTGCTCTCTTTAGGTATTTCTTATTATAGGGGGAAGATGAAGAATAGTGCTCTAGTCAGGAATCCTTCTGTTCTTCCATGAAGTCTTTGTGCGTTTTCAACCCCTCCTGGTGTCCATGTCTTGTCTCTGTCTGTCTCTCCTGCATTTCGACACTCCTCACTTCCAGTTATCATGTTATCCTGTCACTCTCGTCTCTCTGAGTATTTATATCTCCTTTTCTGTGTGTCTGTCACCAGATTGTCTTTCAGTGTTCTCATCCAGACACCCACAGCTTCATTGTGTCTGCTCCCTGTGTTTTGTGATTATCTGGTATTGGACTTACTGCTTGTTTTTTGGTCTTGCCTCCACCGAACACTTTTTGATTCCTCAGGCTTCAGTCAATATTCTGAAATAGATGTTTTGGGAATGTCAGTAGAATCTCGGTCTACATCTGAATACATTACAGTTCTGCTTTCTTTTGCACCTCCTTCTGGAAAGAAGAGGAAGATTCAGACCAAGAGTACAAAGTACAAAGTTCAGTTGCAATCCAGCAAACATTTGCTGAATCTGATTTGAAACACAACAACTTATGTTTCCTGTTTTCAAAACTTTAGAATGAGGAAATGCAACAAACCCAAAACAATGATGCAACAGGAAATCTTGTTCACTGGAAAATTTCTGACTTTTAACTGAATGCATGACAGAGTGGGGCATGTAATTTACTTTCCAAAGTAAAGAACGGAACACTCAGCAAATTAAAGCTATCAACATTTTTCTTCTGCACTGTTAAAATGGACATTGCAAATACAGATCATATGAGGGGGTACCGGAAAGTTCCCGGACTGTGGTCATAAAATAATAATAATAATGAGTTTCGACTTCTGGCCGTCAGATGTGTTACAGGTAAGCCTCCTGCACATCTGTGGAAAAGCTGAGCTCCCAGAGTTACACTGACGCCTGTCAGGTGCTATTTATAGTAACAGAGTGCAGCTGCGTCTTCGATTTTTTCCAAAATGGCGACATTGACTGGGAAGTAGAGGTGTGCTGATACATCGATTATTAGATTAATCGTGATGCGACACATAATGATTCGATTACGATTCATAAATATTTAAAATCGATTATTTTTCATAATAACTAGACGCCAGGAGCACGGACGCCACTTGCGGAACCAAAGTATTGTTCCTGCGCACCACCCAGACATCTGTAGTGACGGACCGGTTAATATGGCGACAGGTAGCTCTTTAGCTACAGTAACAGAGTGTGAGATTCATTCTTCTGGATTAAAAGCTAGTGCTAAATGCCAACGCTGCTTTTGCTAAAGAGAAAATCATTCAAAGTTCTCGTCCACAACATATTCATCCAATAGATATTCGTCCATTTTACGCTACACTGGAACAAAAAGCACCGTGTAGCCTCATGTCGCCCCAGAAACAATGAGCCGTACTGCGCATGGCGCGGCGCCGTAAACAAAGCTTTCAGTTCAGAGGTAAACAAAACAACCAAAACATTTATCTCTGTAATATGCCTGAAAGAAGTCCAGAGGCGTTTGGCAGCGTGACGATGTTTATTCCAAGAGCAGGGATCAGAAACATGCGTGAGCATCAGCAGTCGAAAAAACACGCACACAACAACACTGCAGCTCCCGTAGCTCCCGCTGACGTCCCACTACCGCCTAGACATATAGACATAGATATCTAGATGTAGGTGTCTAGATATGCTGCACGCCAAGTAGTAAATTCAAATTGAACATATATCTGCATATATGACATATCTGCTATTGTTTGCACTTAAGGGAGGTAACTGTTGATCTTTTGTCAACAGGGGCAGCCTTTTGTTGTATTGGCTCTTTAGGCCACAGCTACAGGCACAAAGTTTATGCCATGGTGGCTGATGGACCACTTGACATCAATAAAAAATACTTTTTTTGAATTTGTTTGATTACTTTGATTTATGTATACCGAGAAACAGCTGTACATTGTTTCAAAGTATGAAGTGGGCACTAAGTGAGGGGGAAAAAAATGCACAAAAAATCATGATAATCGTTTTTATCATTAATATCGTGATAATCGTTGAATAATCGAATCGTAGCACCCTGAATCGTAATCGAATCGAACCGTGAGGTGCCTTAGATGGCACACCCCTACTGGGAAGCCAGAGCAGCGCGCAAACATTAAATTCTGCTTTTTGCTGGGAAAAAAACAGCAGCAGAAACACTCACCTTGTTGCAGCAAGCCTACAAGGATGATGCTCTGGGGAAGAATCAGGTCCATGAGTGGTTCGGGTGGTTTAAAAAGGCCAGATGTCCGCGCGTCAGGTGCGCTCAGCCGTGAAAACAATCCTGAGCTGCTTTTCCGCTGTCCAGGGTATCGTCCACAGCGAGTTTGTCCCTCCAGGTCAGACTGTAAACCAGGACTACTGCATGGAAGTCCTCAGACGGCTCCGTGAGGATGTGAGGAGGACGCGGCCCGCGTAGTGGCGGAGTGGAGCCCGGTTGATCCACCACCACAGTGCGCCAGCGGACACGGCGCTGCGCGTCACGCAGTTTCTGGCGAAGAATGAGATGAATCTCCTCTCCCATCCGCCTTATTCGCCAGATGTAGCCTCGAGTGACTTTTTCTTGTTCCCCAAGTTGAAGAAGGAGCTGAAGGGACAGCGGTTTGCAGATGTGGAGGAGGTGACAGAAAAATCGCAGCCGGCAAAAAATGGCACAATTACGCGCGGGTCTGACGACCCATTGGTGAAGTGGGAGACACGGCTGGAGCGCTGCATTAATGCAGATGGAGACTATTTTGAAGGCGACAGTGATGTTTTATTTTGAAATGTCAGAAATAAAAAGTTACAATCAAAGTCCGGGAATTTTCCGGTAGCCCCTCGTATTACTGATCCTCAAATCAAGTAAATTTCACCAAAGTGCTGAGCATCACTTCCAATAGGTTGAGGCAGCCTCAGCTGGTAGAAGGTACCATCTTCCAATTCCACGGTTGTTGACTTAAATGTCCCTCAGCCTCGGCTCCTGGATACACAACAACAACATGCTTGTTTCTGGAAGACAGGGTGACGTCACTTCTCCCTCTGTTTTGAGATACTGAACATCAAGCATGACCTCTGTAATAATTTAAGCGCAGAGAAAAGAGTTTCCACTGAATTCATTCAGCAACAGCGAGCTGAAAAAGTGATCTGTGTGCTTTCACACCTACTAGTCCGCTAGAGTGGTTCGTTTCGGACATAAATTATTCATAAATGTTGCAGCTTTCAACTAGTTCGGTTCGCATTCACACCACTTGTTTTTGCAGATGAACTATCCACTATGACTTTCCTGCCCCTTGGTGGCGCTGTTCACATAATAGTGTGTTTTGGGTGGCGGAAGTGAACCCTGATTGGCCAGCATGTGTGACGTGATGTGCCGCTCGGCTTGCTACGGAAGCCTCCGCCGACCAAAAAGCCTTCTCCACAACAGAGCGGACAGGACCGAGGCTGGTCAACGTGCACACCAGCAGCGGACCGCGCCGAGACCGCACCGAGACCGCCTCCTCAAGGAGGTCTCGGTACGGTTCTTTGTCCCGGACCAAAACTAACTGGTCTGCTTTCACACCAGCGCGTACGAACCGAACCTGCAGGTGTTGGGGCCTCTCGTCCGCTTCAAGCAGACCAAATGCTGTAGGTGTGAAAGCAGTTTGGCCACTGATGATTTCAAATCAAACTGTGTTATAAAGAAAAACAATATTCAGATATTCTTTGGTAATTTGTTGTGAACATTTTGCAGAATGTCACATTTGATTCACACAAAGACAACATCATGACAGACTCAGCAAAGCCTATAGAAAGCCTGTTGTTCACTTGGCGTCTCTTATGGTCATGACACCGTATTGATGAGTTCGTCATGAACTCATCAATACAGTCAGTGAAGAATTTAACTAAAAAAGTGGAGGAATAATCATAAATTATCAATAAATCTAAATCAAACTAAGGCAATGACATTTTTGAAGGTGTACAAATTGAAAATGTAAATGAGGATAAATGTTTAGGAATTTTAATAGACACTAAATTATCATGGAAAGCCTCCACCCCAGCCACCGGTCCGCGCTCACCGCGGCGGGCCCCACCCTCCCGGGGAAAATGGAGGGCTTCTCCGCTTCCATGTTTCAAAAAATGTACAAATCAGCAGCCCAATCAGTGAACCACTTAAATGTTGTCACCCTGCTGACAGCCTACCAGGCTGAACTTTTCCAGGAGATGGGGGTCCTCCTGGATAAAGGCTCCCCAAGTCCCAAAATATGGGAGGAGATGTGTGTGGTCACGGACCTCATCCTCCGTGTCTCCAGGGGTGCGGTCCAGGGCTGCGGCCTTGTTATGGGGCTCGCAGTGGCGGGGGAGAGAGCGCTCTGGCTGAATCTCTCCAGCCTGTCGGACCAGGAAAAACAGGTCATTATTGATGCTCCCTTCGACCCGTCAAAGGGTCAGGGCTTATTCGGCGAGGCTGTCACGGCCATGCAGCAGACCAGTGACCTGAGGAAGAAGCAGGGAGAAGCCTTCAACCTCTGCGTTCCTCCCAAGGTTGCCTCTCGCCCCACACCGCCACCCTGCCAGGGATTCGCGGCTGCGGCGAGAGCACGCAGCAGCGGCTACAAGGACCCCAGACCGCGCATGTCTGAGCAGCCACCGTCTCACCAGCACAGAACACAGCAGCAGAAACACTGGCCCAAAAAGTCCTTTGCCGCTGCAGCTGCCGCTCCAGGCACTGATCCGAACCGCCCATCCCGCCTCCCGGACGGGAAGAAAAAACGGTCGCCCGAGGTGTCGTGGTTCGCAGACACAGAGGCTCAGCAGTCAGCACTCACAGAGATCCCTGCTCTGAGCCCCTCCGGAACAGGTCACATGTTTCCCTCTCCTCCCAAGAAACGGAGGATGGATGTTCTGGACCATTGTTCCGATCAGCGCTGTGTAACGGCCCCGCTTGGTCTTCCCATTCACAGACTGAATTATGCACTCGTTCCCCCAGTGCACTGTTTCGTTTCCCCCCTTTGTCGCCCCACGGGGACAGTTCTTAGGGAAGTGGGAAAAAGTGCAATGTTCACACTAAGCAATACATTTTTCAATAAAAACAAGCTGTCGCAGCCAGGCTCAGTCATAAAGTCATAAACACAAAACAAAAAGAAAACAGTCTGTCTCCCCCAGAGAGCGCAGCTGCTCCATTGTTGAGCTTCAGGCCACCTGGTCCTCTCGCTGTCAAGGCAGAGGAGTGGCGCGCATGCGCAGTGAACCCCTGGGTTTTTACAACAGTTGCCAGGGGTTACACCCGTCCAGGGTGATTGAGACTATTCAGTGCGCTAGAGCACCTGCCACACGATCATTATATGACAATAAATGGCGCGTGTTTGAAAAATGGTGTGAGACTAAAGTTATCATTCCGTTTCAGTGTTCTGTCCCGGATGTGTTGTGCTTGTTGCAGGACTTATTGGACGATAATAAAGCTTTTTCCACCATTAAGGTCTATTTGGCCGCTATTTCATCGTGTCACGTGGGCTTTGGAGGTGCGCCTGTCGGGCAGCATCCTCTAATTAAGAGGTTTATGAAGGGGGCGCGTCGGCTGCGTCCCGTGCATAAACACCCGGTTCCGTCATGGGATTTACCCACGGTTCTGGAGGCGCTCACAAGTTTGCCCTTTGAACCATTAGAATGTGCAAATTTAAGAGTGCTCTCTCTTCAAACTATCCTGCTGCTGTCTTTAACGTCAGCTAGACGGATAGGTGAGTGACAGGCTTTGTCTGTGCACGCCTCATGCCTTCAATTTTCCCCAGATTATGGGAAGGTTGCGTTGCGTTCTAACCCGGCGTTTGCGCCTAAGGTTAGTGATTCTGCATACAGCTGTTCCACGCTTGAGCTGCTCGCTTTTCACCCACCGCCGTTTGCAGGGGAGGATGAGCGATGGCTCAATTTCCTTTGTCCTGTGAGAGCGTTACGCATCTACATGGACAGGACCAAGTGATTTCGGAGGAGCAACCAGCTCTTCATATCGTGGGCTCCCTCTCATAAGGGGAGGGCCAGGTGGTGGAGGCTACAATCTTGGCGTATAAAGGTCGTGGTTTGCAGCCCCCGGAGAGGCTGCGGGCCCACTCCACCAGGGGCATGGCCACCTTATGGGCCCTGTTCAAGGGCACATCTGTGAGGGACATGTGTGCCGCTGCCAGCTGGGCGTCCCCAATCACATTCATCCGATGTTACAGGCTGGACGTGACCGAGACATCTCTGGCTCACTCAGTCCTGAGTGTGGGTACATCTTAAATGCGTGCTAGCCCTATAGGGGAAGGTTGAGGGTGTCGACCCATCGCGGGTCGCGGCTTTGTGGGCTTCGGAGCATGCAAATCCGGGAGTGGGCTATATCTCCCATAGTGAGATACCGAGGGAGGTTTGAAAGAGAACGTTAGGTTACTCACGTAACCCCGGTTCTCTGATAACCGAGTGAGGTATCTCACAACACTGCCATACTTGCATCAGTGGGGTGGAAGAATTACGCTTGAGAATGGTGGGTGCAGTGCGGGGGCCGCTTAGGGGCGGGCTGCCCCATGCATCTTGAGATGATTGGTCTGTCACATGACAGACGTGGTGTCATTGGAGCTTCCATGATCGGTCACGCCAGAGGGCGTTTCCCATAGTGAGATACCTCACTCGGTTATCAGAGAATCGGGGTTACCTAACGTTTTACAGGCAAATTTCACGATACCTAAATTTTTAACCACTGGCAAAAGTTGTTGTATGTCCGTAGGCGGAGTTAAACTCTGCATCAGCCTGGATATCACACACAAGCAATGTTAAAACATCCAGAGATTTAAGCTGCTTTACAACCAGATGGTCTGGTCTCAATATAAACAAAGTGGGTCTGAACCATCATGTTACATTTAGAATCTGTCCTGAGATGTGGACTGCTTGTGTTTTCCATACTAAGTTGTTGTGCTTCACCCATTACACTTCAGTTATTGCTGTTCTTGCTGTTTTCCAGCTGATGACAGGAAGCATTTAAAAATTCACTGTCAAGTGACTGACAAGGACTTTGGGGTGGGTTTAAAGGTGCTGTAGGCAGGATTCCGCATCTCTGCCATCTTGCTTAGAGTTCCCTAAGCAAGATGGCGATTTGACCCATCTAAGATGGCCATTTGAAACCCAGCACAGCCAATCCTGTCCTGTTTTCTCTGACATCACGCCCTTACGCAAGTTAAGCCCCTCCCATAAGAACGTGCGACGAACGCGACTCGACCAATCATGGTTAGAGCCTCATGGGCTCTTCTGATTGGTCAAAGATACCTGGAGCTGTGGAGATTCCTTTTCAGCTCAGAACAGAGATAGATGGAAATGCTGCGCCCTCACGGTAGTGCAATTATGCTACACTCCTAAAGGATTATCAATGGATACTCTCACATTTGATCCAAACAAAACACAGAAAAATTAGCATTGACAAGCAAAATCCTGCCTACAGCACCTTTAATGCAAGGTCTCTTCTTCCCACTCCTTTTTGAGCAGAATGAGGAAAAGAGAATGAAGGAAAAAAATCTTTTTGCTTCATTTGTTGGTCTTTCTGTTGAAAGCACTTCTATGATTGTTGTTGTATGCAAATCTCTTACATTAGGAATACAGTATTGTTGCTCTAAATAAATGATAAAAATGAAAAAATTAGTGTTAGCTTTTAGGAATATGGTGTGAAAAGAGGACAAAATCATTGTTAATGTTTCATCTGTCAAAACCAGACATGGAGCACCCTGTTTAAGCTGCAGTCCTGAAAGTTGCTGCAGCTAAAAAATGTCTTCAGTGTTTCATCAAGGAAGACCTTTGATGATGATTTGATTAATTTTAGCTTTTATAAATGTGTGTGTTCAGCCTTTATGGACTTTCTCAAATGTGATTCAGGAAGACTTTTGTTTTATTAAATTCCATTAAAACTGTCCTCAATTTTGTTTTCTTCTGCAATGTGGTTACCTTATTACTGTAATTTGTTTTGTTTTGTTTTGTTTTGTTTTTTTTTTGTTTTTTTACCTTAATTGAATAAAGTTACTTAGAAAAGTCAAATAAATAGCAAAATGAATCCACAAATGTTTTATTTTCCATTTTACCACTGGTTTCACAAGTTGTTTTCCTCTGACTCAGCTGGTGCTGCAGACTGGACTCAACCTGAAGAGAAGCCGCCGCCCTGCGACCCTCTGCTGCAGCTGGTCTCCCTCCAGAATGCTTCAGGTTTCTGGATGTTGGATTCAGCTCTGGCTGCTGCACTGGGAAAGACGAGCGAAGAGGTGGAAAAGTCCAAACCTAAACCGGTGAGTCATTGACAGAGACAGTAACAGTAACAGGCTTCAGTCTGCAAGTCACTGATCAATACAGCAGTGAAGATGGACGGTAGGAGCATGGATGTCATCCGGATACGCAGAAGATAAATTAATCAGAACAATTGAACTCTCTCATATTTTTCATTGTTTTGGTGAATTAGGTGAACAGTGAAGTGTGGGCCACCATTCTGGCTCTAATCTGGCTTCAGGAGTTTCAGACCGATGCAAAGGACGAGTGGCAGATTCTGGCTGGAAAGGCTGTGTTGTGGCTTCAAGCTCAGAACGGTACGACCACATTGATGAGTCTGGATTTTGAACAGTGAGTACTGGTTGAAAAAGCTGATTGTCTGAATCCACTGTTGCTTTTCTCGTGTGCTTTTCTTTCAGCTCCAAACGTGACAGAATGTGTGGATGCTGGAAATGCTCTTCTGGGTTGCAGAGTGCAGAAAGATGCTCTGGGACTCTGAGGATTCATTACAGTCTTCACTTCTTCGTTGATGACAGAATCGCTTCTTAAATGTTCTTTTCTGTTTTTAGCTCTTTTCTGTCTTTAGCTCTGTTTTTGTGGAAAGTTTCTTAAGAGGAAAATTTAAATTTCTTGTTCTGTGTCTGTTATTGTCAAAAATCAACAAATTTCACATTATAAAGCCATTAAAATGACAGTGTTTGACAGTGTTAAAAGATAAATACAGGTTTTGTAAAGAAAGTGTAATCATGTTAGTTGGAATAAAGTGAAATAGTAACATGTTGATGTGCACTAGTTGGCCTTTAAAAAGGCTCTTGACTTTAAAAACAAACACTGATTGGTCAAAACTTGCTCTTTTTAGCATAAACAATTTTTCTGAAGTCTCGCACTTCATTTTTGCCTTGAATCAAATGAAACTTGGGTCTTTAAATAGATTTTGTGTCTTCGGCTTCATGTATTTTCTCTGGGCTGCAGAAAAAGGAGTGAACTTGTGGAATGCTCTGAAACAGGAAATCAAAGAGTGCAAATTATGACATTTAAGAAACATATAAAAAATTCCACATTGGATAAATATGAAAATGAAAACTAAGTTGTTGCGGGTGAAAAATTTGATGAATTTTTGAGTATTGTTAAATTTGTATCAGTTCAAATCATTTGTATGTAAAGGGGCAGATATAATAAGATTGTTCTTCTTTCTGCTCCTTTTCTTTCATTTGTTTTGTGTCTAAACTGATGACATTGATGTATTTTCATATTTTTTGTTTTTGTGTTGTTTGAAATGAAAGAAACCAACTAAACCAAACTAAAAGCTGTTTTCGTCCATTTCTCCATGTAAACTGCATTCATGACCACAGTGTCACAAGCTGAGGAGCTCTTTGTTTTATCTGGGATGAAGAAAGTTTATCACAAAAGTCACACTTGTTTTTGAACTAAAATGAGGTTTCCACAAGTAAATGACCAGAAACTAAAAGTCTCAACCTCATCAGTGAAGGCAGAAACAACTGAATTTATTCATACAGCACCAAATACAATTTACGTTTATTTCAAGGCTCATTTCCTGGGTTGGAAGAAGCAGAAGAGACTGTGAAAAGGAAGAACTCCCATTAAGGCAGAAACCTGTCTTCCTGCTGTTCTGGTTGTTCTGAGGTGACGAGCAGGAAAAGAGGAAGGACAGACAGGTTGTGGGGAGGAATCCAAATGTCAGCTGGGAGCAACACAACATTTCTACAGAGACATGAATATTGTCGTCTTGAAGGAAACATGAAGAAGGTTTAAAGTTCAAAACTCTGAGAACCATCTGGGATTCAGTGACTGTGGTTAGAGGGTGCTGGAAGAGCTGATATATAATATATAAAAAGAATAGATAAATATATCATATATTTGTCTATTCTTTTTTGGCCCTGTGTTTGGCCCGACCTCTATGTGTGCATATTACTGTGATTTGTCCTACCCCTGTTTGTTTGGGGTTGTTTTTTTTTCCTCTCTCTTTTTCCATCGTGCCTTTTTCTCAAGTTTTTTTTCCCCAATAAATACTGTAAAATTTGACTGGATAAAAATAAAGTTAACAAAAGAATTTCAGGAAAAATTGTTTGAGTCATTTTTGCACCTATAAAGTCTTTTTTTTACTTTGGTGATTCTGGTGAAAAATAGAGTTTCACTGCTTAAATCACTGTGAAGTTTCCACTGACAGAACAGTGAAGAAGTGACTGGGAGCTCACAGCAGGGATCAAAGTTCAAAGATAAACTCAGCAGGGCAGCAACTGAGATGAGAAAGCTCAACAAAACTCAAACTGTGGCACAAATGACAAACAGAAGAACAATACTCTGCATGTTTTTTTCATGCTTTTCCAGATGCCACACCTCACAGACGTATGTTCATGCATTGACTTTTTGTGGAATGTTGTGTAACTTAGGCGTGCACTGTCCTCCTTCGTGGCTCTTTATCTCTTGTGCAACACCAAAGTTTCAGTGTTAAACAGTTAATGATCACAACTCACTGGTGGTTTTTGTAATGCAGGAACATGCAGTGTGTGTCATGTGTCACACAAGAACCTGCATTTCAGACACATTACATTCACTGACACACACACACACACACACACACACACACACACACACACACACACACACACACACACACACACACACACACACACACACACCCATGCACATAATGCATGCACACAACTCAGAAAAATTTAGGAATGCTTGGCTTCTATGTAAAATGTATGGAAAAAGTAAAAAGTTTATGCCACACTGATATATCTATATTTCTTTTACGGATGTCAATGAGACGATCATTGAGACAAATTGAGATGAAAGTGTTTTCAGAAAAGAAGCACCAGCAGAAAGAATAACAACAGCTTTGACAGGGTTGTCAAGCAAAACTCATCCAAGAAGCTGGAGAAGCTTTTCTCGGACTGGACTGAGGCTGGAGTGAGAGGCTCAAGAGTCGCTACAAAAAGATGAGTCCCAGACAAGAACTACAGATGTTACAGTCCTCGTGTCAGACCTTCAGATCAGCAACACACGTGTATTTTACTGCCCACACAGTGTAAAACAAGTGTTTCTGAAGTGTGGGTCGGCCTGAAGGTGACAAAAGGTCGTCCTGCTGCAGGAAAACTAGATGAATCAAGGGGATGCCTTTTCCAATATTTATGTTGTTTTAGTTGTCTAAAATTAAAAAGCCAACGACATCATCGTACTCACATGTCATAAATCTCATAAAGATAAACCTGAGTTTACCCAAAAACAAGTTTTATTTCCAGCAGACGAACATGAAGGCAGTTCTTGTCAAAAAGCCTTTTAGTACAGTCACGTACAATCGATGTGGTTCTTCTTCATGTTTCCATTTACTTTCCACTCTCTGCACTGACAGCTGTGCAGCTCACCATAACCTCATTGTGGGTGTTTTATGTCACGAAGACCTGAGACTCAGATACACAACTATCTTCTTTTAAAAAGGAATCTGACATAAGCTGAAGCATCAGTCATTGAATGAACAGCAAACAGTGATGTTCCTCAGACTAACAACACAGCGCTCTCTGCACTGAGACATCTCTGATCGTAAAAAGGTAAATACATTTCACAGAGGGTTTTTTTGCAACTACAGCTTCACAAACTGAATTAAAATTGCACGAATTTATTGATTCCTTCAATGTTTCTTTTCATGTTTACATTTTATACAGCAGTGTTCAGTGACAAGAGGAAAAGTTGTGTTTGAGGTTGTTTTGGTTTCATTGATAAGAAAAAATAAGTAAACTTCTTGGCTGAATCTGAATTATGGTACAAAAAGTTTCTGTCTTAGAACAGAAGCTTGTATCTTCCAACTGGGAGATGTCGTTTAGAGTCTGTTCCAGTCATTTGAATCTGATTGGCTGAATGGGGTCTGGTCGAACATAGGGAACAGTGGGTCTTCTGCATTGTTTCAATCACTTTATTGTGAGAAGAAAAAAATGCCAACAATACAATTTAGAATTTTACTTTGTTCTCTTCATTCATGAACCTGTCTGGTCTGGTCTGGTCGAGTCTGGTCGAACAACAGTGGGTCTCATGTTGTTTCAATCACTTTACTGTGAGAAGAAAATTACAAAAATACAATTTAGAATTGTATTTTGTTCTCTTCAATCATAAACCTGAAAGGCCAGGCGACTGTTTCCTGTGGAAGACGTCTTTGTGAAACTATAACCTCTTCTGTGGGTTTACAGAGCGACAACATGACAACTTGGGATTCCATCAAACTTATTTTTCTGATTCTGACTCTGCTGTGCGCTGTTCCCTCCTGTTGCAAGTACTGCTTTGGTAAGGACGTTTGGCGTCTATTCAAGAGCATAAATGTGAACACAAATCATAAAGTAACAAATGGGTTTTTTTGGGAAAGATTTAAGAAAAGTTAATCATCGAGCACATGATTTTTATTGTTTCTTTTTCAGGGCGCTGTTATGAAACACCAGATGATGACAGAGACACACCTGTTATTTTTGTTGCAAACACTGAGGAGGTGTAAGTTATGTCAATAATGTCCAGTCTCAGCTCAGGTAAGAGCAGGATTCAACTCCCAGCTTCATAAATGTGATCCTGTCTGGCAGCTATGTGGCAAATGTTGAATCTGTGAGAATGATTTGCTTCAGATCAAAGTTGTGCATGTAATGGTTCTGTTTTGAAAATGCTTTTTTTTTTTTTGTCTCATGTGTATGATAGATGTTTAAGGTTTAGAAATACTTTAAAAAAATCAAAATGTCAAAAAAACATTTTATTTCTGAACAACACTGAGTTTAACTGGCAGTAGCTCCGCCCAGCCGGAAGACCTCTGGAAACAAATGAAGCGCACCCGATGGGCGTGTGTGTTTACTTTCTGTTTCTGAACAGAAAGACTCCTTTAACTCAGTCAGTACACAGCCAGCGATAAGACTCTGCCTGAAACAACAAGCCTTTAAAATCAGAGGTAAGATGTCGTCTGTTTATTCTTGACGCACTGAAAATCCTGACTGTCTGTTTGGAGATGACGGAGCTGCGATGTGATCCGCTGACTGACTGGAAGGAGAGTTTCCACTGAGACATACCTGCTGCTTTTAACCTGCAAACTGACACAGACATGTTCATGTGAAGATATGTGAGCTGTTGCCATGAAAATCACCATGTAGATATTGTGGTTTCTAAATTCTGTCAACATGCTGGTTTTGTTTTTAAACTAAATTAAAAATACATTCCGATTGTTTTATATCTGTAAAAACAGTGTCATAAAGACATCTTCCCTATTTTCAGAAATGATGAACTGCTGTGGTTTGCTGACTGTCCAGAAGGAACCAGGTAAAGTGTGTGTGTGTGTGTGTGTGTGTGTGTGTGTGTGTGTGTGTGTGTGTGTGTGTGTGAGAGAGAGAGAGAGTGTGAGAGAGAGAGAGAGAGAGAGAGAGAGAGAGAGAGAGAGAGAGAGAGAGAGAGAGAGAGAGAGAGAGAGTGACACACACGCGAAAGGTGAACATTTTCACTTCAGACTCATCTCAACTGTTTCATGTCTAACCTACCACGGTGCTGTAAACGGTGAGAATTGTGTTCGAATTTAAATGTTTCTGGTTGTGACTGTGTTTCTCCGTCAGTCCCTCTGAAGAGCATTGAGGTGGAGCTGGAGGTGAGGGACCATGTGGCTACAGTGGTCTCCACTCTGAACTACCAGAACAAAGAGGACAAACCCATCGAGGCGGTTTTTGTCTTCCCTCTGCCTGGAGATGCCGCTGTCTGTCATTTCAGTGCCAAGATGGGACAGAAGGAGATTGTGGCTGAGGTGAAGGAGAAACAGGAGGTGAGCAGAGCAGGTCCAGACTGACTGAGGACAACATCCAGCAGTGGGAGTGAATGTGGCTCACATGTGTCTCTTGTCCTGCAGGCTCGTGAGGAGTATGATGATGCTTTGAGCTCTGGTCAGCAGGCTTTCCTGCTGGAGGAGAGTGATCAGAGTCCAGATGTTTTCTCAATGAGGGTGGGCTGTCTGCCTCCAGGAGAGAGCGCCTCCATCAGGCTGGAGTACGTCACTGAGCTGGCAGTGCAGGCTGATGAGGGGCTGAGGTTTTGTCTGCCTGCTGTGCTCAACCCTCGATACACACCTCAGGGTAGGAAGACCAGAGAGAAGCTGATGCACACAAAAGAACAAATGACTTCATGTGAAAAAAGAAAACATTTCTGGAAATGTATTATATTTTCATTTATTCACAATCATGTGGTATGCTGTAGTTATGTTTGAAGCTGCTGTCTTCTCAAATCTCCATATCAAACAGAATTCTTCTCATTTCCAGTTGTTTCTCGTGTTGTTTTCAGGTAGTGAAGCTACAGCCGTCCAGGTGAACTCTGTTCCAGCCTCTCTGGTTCCTTACAGTCTGTCTTTTTCTGCTCGAGTGTCCTCTCCTCGTCCCATCTCTAAAGTGGAGTCCAGCTGTTCCCTGGATCCTCTCCAGTTCCTGAACACAGACCAAACCCAGGCCACGGTAGGTGGAGTGCTGATGTGTCCACTGTGTGTGTTGGATCCTCTTCAGTGAAAAGAAGGCATCATATCATTATTCATCATCATATATTTGTACCCTGCAGGTGAAGCTGGGTGCAGGACACAAGTTTGACAGAGATGTTGAAGTGCTGATATATTACAAAGATGCCCACCAGCCCACTGCTGTGGTGGAAGCAGGACAGGCCTCTGCAAAACCTGGTGAGTGCAAATGTTTGTAGTTAGCATGGGAAGAAAGATTGTTGTGTCTTCATCCTCCAAGCAACAAAGTGATTGTTGTTGACTTTTCTGTGCTGTGTTTCAGGCACTCTGATGGGTGATCCAGTGGTGATGGTGAGCCTGTTCCCTGAGTTTCCTCAGTCTGTCATGTCTTCAGTGACTTCCTGTGGAGAGTTTGTGTTCCTCGTGGACCGATCTGGAAGTATGGGGGTCCCGATGAACAACAAAGACAGAAATCAGACTCGCATAAGCAGTGCTAGGGTATTTATTGTTTGTTCTTGGTGTCATTAACTCTTTCATTGTCTGTCTACACAGTGATCTTCACCTGGTTTGAATCTTTCTTGTAGGAAACGCTGCTGCTGCTGTTGAAGAGTCTACCAATGGGCTGCTACTTCAACATCTACAGTTTTGGATCCAGATATGAGCACATCTTCCCGTGAATACATCCTCATTTATGTTTTCAAAGTGTGTGTTTGGTTTGAAGTAGATTCATGAAAACATGACTTGTGTGTGTGTGTCTGTGTGATTGCAGTAAAAGTGTGGAGTACAGTCAGCAGACCATGGAGGAGGCCCTGAAGATAGTTGGGACGATGGAGGCAGATCTGGGAGGAACAGAAATTGTGAAGCCTCTCAAGCATATTTATGAGCAGCCCTGCATTCCCAGTCAGCCCAGACAAGTAAAACACACACACACACACACACACACACACACACACACACACACACACACACACACACACACACACACACACACACACACACACACACACACAGAGTTATGTAGTTCATAGGTTTCACTTCCCGGTATGTCACCTCAATAATCATTGTTCTCGTAAACAAACCTTCACCATGACCCCAGACTGAACTTTCGTCTCACTGTGAAACAATTCTTTGTGATGATGAGCAACAAGTCACTTTACAATGTGAAAAAGCTCGTTGCCACACCCAGATAGTTACGTGCATGCCTTTCAGCTGACGTGTGGCTTTCATCTTAGCTGTTCATCTTTACTGACGGGGAGGTGGACAACACCAAACAAGTTTTAGACCTGGTGAAGAAGAATTCTGGCTCCCACAGGTGAAACTGCACTGAGCACATGAACAATTTGTCACCAAGTTTTGGTTTTTGCATTGTTACATCGATCTCCATTTAAACCAAGCAGGCAATCAAAGACCTGTTGTGTTGCAGGTGTTTCTCCTTCGGGATCGGGGAAGGAGCCAGCTCTGCTCTCATCAACGGGTTGGCCAGAGAGGGAGGGGGTCACGCTCAGTTCATCACAGGAAGTGACAGGATGCAGCCAAAGGTCTGACACCACGGGCTTTACATGTGAAGTAACTACAGTGTGTGATGACGTATGTTTTCCCTTTGAAGAAATGAATCCAATCTGTTGACTTTGAGTCTTTTTTCTATCAATGACAACACATAAAAAAAAAAAAAAACTGACACAATCATCAAAATCGGTGGAAAATTAGGATTCCGATTGAGGCTTGTGCAGATTTATTCTAAGTATCCTTTCTCCAATCAGCTGCTGGAATCGACTCCAGCCTGTCGTGTTGTTTGTGTTTGGATTAACCATGGCTGAATGCAGTGAGTACCAGCATAAGTAGGTGTCAGGTTTGACGTCCTGAAAATGGATAAAGAATGAAGAAAACACGGGACAGAAACAAACGGAGGCAAAAAGTTTCCTCGGTAACACTTTACTTGAAGCCCCCCTGCATAACACATTATAAATACATTCATAAAGCATTATAATGCCATTATAACATGTGTAGCTATAGTTATAAACATTCATAGATGATCACAATGCCAGGACCTAACCCTAACCCTAACCCTAACCCTAACCCTAACCTTAGTCCTATGCTGTATACTGCTGTATAGTGAGTTATAAAGCATTGTGATCATGTATTAGTGTTTATAACTACTTATAATGTGTTATAAAGAGGGGCTTCAAGTAAAGTGTTACCGTTTCCTCATATAAGGGAAGACAGAGCTGCTCTCAGAGTGAGAGAGACACCGCTCAGCTTCCCCAAGCAGCTCAGCTTCTCTGTTTTTATTTGGTTCATACCATGTGATTACAAAGACTTCATAAATACAAGAATCATTCTGTTTTTGGTCATGCCAAGCGACAACAGAACAGGCTGTGAAACCACACAAAAACACACAGGTATGTTGCGTCGTGCTCGATAAGCAGATGTGACATGTCTTAGTCTGCTCACTTCCTCTTAACAACAAGTGAAAACTTAGATAGTTGAAACAACAAGCACATTGTTCTAGGGTTGTCCTCAGATAGTCGACGATTCGACGATTAGTTCGAAGGGGCCTGATTCGACTACCAATCACGCAGTCGAAGCATCGAAAAAATGTGATTATTAAACGAGGACCATTCCATTACAGCTGTATGGGGGTGCTGAATGACTGATTTTACATAGAATTGCTTGGTTTTTTTCCCCAAATAAACATGATATAAAGCCTATTTGATATACATGTTAGCCTATCAAATACACTGCGGAAAAATTTACTTAACGTGTAGTTTTATTCAATATTCTATCTATTTAGTGTTTGTGAATCAACTACCATGGTGAGTGGCACAATCCCATTTTGCGCAGAGCTCCGTCACAGAGCAGCATCTCGGTGGTGATTTGGCTGAACTTTAAAAGTCTTACAATGTCAGAAAAAAACAGAACTTCAGACCAAGTCAAAGATGATCCAAAAAAAGTCAAATGCAAATTGTGTCCTTTCATATCACTTCACAACAACATGGCTTTCCACATTAAACGGGTAAGTAGCCAGATAATTGGGCTATTAAAAGACGGTTCTGTTACTCAATTCTCATTTTTAATGCTGACTTTTATTTCGTTTAATTGTAATATTTTAGGTTATTATTATAATATTATTTTTATTTATCTAAAAGGCTAATTCTATTTAATTTAGTGTTTGTTTTTGCATGGATGTTGCGCTGCGAAACGGACCGACACAGTGCAATTAAGCCTTTCATTTAATTTGAGCAGATAATGTGAGAAACTGTTTAGCCAAAAAATGTGAGCTTATCTGCAGAGATTATAACATGCTTTAGCCCGTTTGTTAGAAGAGGGTTTGGTTCTGGTCACTTGAACTATACTTCATTTGTTTGATGTTTAGAGTTACCGACACTTTGTTCCAGTCTGTGTTTCAGTGTGTAGGGAAAAAATAAGTGTTGTTTTACCTGCCTGCGCTGTTTTTTTTTTTTTTTTTTTTTTTTTTTTTTTGTATTTTTTATTATTATCAGTGCAATCGTGCAATCAGGGCCGGCTGTGGGTATAGGCGCCCCGACGCTCCGTGTGCTGTGTGAGCACTGCTCTGCATTCTGCTGCGCTGCTCCGACTCCCCGTGTAGGCACGCTCTGCAGCGCTCCCCCCGCTCCGCCAAACAAGATGATAGATTCGACTATCAGTCGACTATTGGCAGAATCGGACGAATCAGATTCGACTATGGAAATTCTTAGTCGGGGACACCTCTACATTGTTCACTTCATGATAATCGTAAATATGGAATATTTCCAACAGTAGGATCATTTTTTAAGCTCAGTTTGCTCATCAGGTGATGCAGTCGCTGCGTTTCGCTCTGCAACCGGCTGTGAAAGACGTCTCAGTCACGTGGGATTTACCGAAGGGAACCTCTGTCATGGTTGTCTCTCCACCCATCACCACCATCTTCCAGGGTCAGAGGACGCTGCTGTATGGCCGACTCACTGGTCAGGTAGGAGCAGCCCACTCCGAATGGAAGATGCGTCTGCAGCTGTCTGTCATCTCTGTCTTCATGTGAACATGAAACTAAGACTGTAATGTTGTGTCAGAGCGCAGAGGCAGCACAGGGCGGTGTGACGGTGAAGTACAGCCTCTCTGGAAGTCCCAGTCAGACTCAGCTACTCTTTGATCTCAAGCCAAAAGAAGACACTGGGTACGTTAGACGGGGAGATTAAAAAACCCCGTTTGGCAAGAATTCATGTCTTTGCAGCACAGTCAGTGTTCATGTTTCATGTTTATCCATGAGAACTTCAGTGCTGAGAAACATTTAATGTCTGTTTTCTTTCATACATCAGACGCTTCACTTGTATTCATGTCATCGTGTGTGCAGATTAACAATACACAGGTTGGCTGCTCGGACTCTGATTCGATCCCTGGAAACGGAGGACAGAGACAACTTGGAAAAAGATGATTATGAAGCGAAGAAGAAGAAGGTGGTGGAGCTCAGTGTCCAGTCGGGAGTGAGTAGCGCCTTCACTGCTTTCGTTGCTGTCAACCGAGACAGCGGTGAGGCAACTCACGGACCCCTGGTGCGCAGAGATATTCCTGTGCCCAGTAAGTGTTTTGTTTTTGTGTTTGTCTTTAACGTAACATGCCCAAGTATCATGTCCTTCCGTGTTTGAGATTGTAAGCTATTGGATGAAATAGGAATATTATTATTGTCATCATCAGAATTATTTGCACCATTGAACAGCAGCTGCCAGGTTATCATTTGATTCTTAAAAAACCTTGATTCCGAGTCGTTTTGTCCCAATGCAGTGGCGATGGGAATGATGTCTTCAATGGTGTTGGGCTGTGCTGCCGTGGATATGGATTGTGGTCCCCAAATGATGAGTAAGTAAAACCATAATTTTTTTTCCAGATCTCCTCACAGGACACTTCCACACTCTGGACTCTCATGGACAAAATAATAATAATAATCATCATCATAATCATAATCATAATCATAATCATAATAATGACCGTATTGGCCCGAATATAAGACGACTCCGATTATAACACGACCCCTATTTTTCAAAGATCATTTTGTGAAAAAAAAAATGCTGAAGACAATAAGGTAACTCATAAAACAACTTTTTATTATACAATTATTATAAACTAAAAAACTCACAACTGAAATAACATTTCACGAGATATAAAATGAAAAAATATACAGTATTGAGTAAAAAATATATTCTCTTTCTCAAAATAAGAAACAAGCAACAAATAAGAACCTCAAGGGGTCAAAACTGCATAAATGATGTAAATAACTTTCGAGGTCCTTCAGCTGAATCAGGCTCTGGTGGTGGACATCAGTCTGTCCGTCTTTCAGAGACGTATTCTCTCATCCTTCTATCAGTCTCTCTGAAGCGTCTCTCAGGACCACGGAAAGCTTTTCTCATAGCGTTAGCATCTGTAGCGTTTTTTCTGTGCTCTCCAATCAGAACGAGGCTCTGCTCCACCAGATCTCCTGCGGCTTGGCAGTAGTTTGATGACTCTGCTGCGTTGATCACCATCAGTTTAAAGTTGGTATCATAACTTCTCCTCTGTTGTTGCTCAGTTGTCCAGCGTTCAGCCCCTTTGTTCCAGATGATCCGCCATTTTTCATCAGATCATTTGATCTCATTTCATCGCTCCACTCGCTCTCTGGTCAGTGATACTTTGGCTCCATCTAGCGGCGCGGATGCGTATTGACCATCTACCGTAAGTCCGCGATTATAACACGACCCCACTTTTGAGGATGCAATTTCTGGAAAAAAACATCGTCTTATATTCGGGCCAATACGGTAATTTAAAAAAGTACAAGAGGAACCTTTTATTAAGGACCTTTGGACTTTTTCACACTGGAGGTAAGCAAGATAAAAATCTTACTTCCTGGGATCGAAGTTGGAAAAATGTTGAATTCTGACTTTGCAAGGAGCACTGATCAGATACAAAATATTTCAGCAAGTCTCTTCTACTTCTTCTCTTTTGGAAACTTTTTCCTGACCTCTTCTTGTAAACATATATTTTCAGTAATCTCTTATTGAGCACGTCTTGGCCTTTTTTTCACTCCTGTATTCTTCAATCAATCAATCAATCAATTTATTTTTGTATAGCCCAGTATCACAACAACAGTAGCCTCAGAGGGCTTCAAGATGTTACATTGGTTGGTAAAAATAAAAACAGTGAATAAGCATAATATTAATATGTCAGATTCACAGTAACGAGACAAAACGAAGCAACCACCGCCTTAGACCCTCACATCCGGCAAGGAAAAACTCCAAAAACCCAGTGGGAAAAGAAGAAATCTTGGGGAGAACCACAGTATGGAGGGATCCCTCTCCCAGGGACGGACAGCTTTGGCAACAGCGAGCATGAGACAATAAAAAGTAAAGCCTCGGACTATGTTGAGTACAGTCCGTTGGACGGTCCAGCACAAGAATCGCGGATCCCAGAAGTAGAACCGAAGCCAGTCCGCGGGCAGGACCGACAGGAGTGTCCTCCCGGTCCGGACAGAGCTTGTTCGTAGGCCCTCGTAATAGTGGAGTCAGCAACTGAAACTGGAGGAGACTCCCCCTCGAAGGGGGGGACAACAGGTGAAAAGCAATGAACGGACTAAAGGGAATAACATTCAGACCCTAGAGCAGGGCTACTCAACTTACCATTGCTCGAGGGCCACATAGAAAAACATTTCTGTTTGCGTGGGCCGCAACCTAGGTTTGCTAATTTATATGACTGAATTATGTAAAAGACATTTAAATAATGTAATTAATATTCAATAATGAAATTTTAAATGCATTACAATAGAAAGACAACTACATTAGTCTTTTGTAAAACTAAAATAAGACTTTGTTGAAAATATATTACACTAAGACTTATAGATCTATTTGTGGCTGTTTTCTGCATTTCCAATAAAAAGCAAAAAGGTGAAATGGCATGACATTTAAAAAAAGTCAGATATCAAATTATAAAATGAGGCTTTATTCACAACATATGAATATACTTACTACACATATGAGCACTTTTTGTAACAAAACATAAGTATTTTAAATATTTTTCAAGCAATGCGTTTGAGAAATTCACTAAATTACAACAAAAAAGCAGGTCTTTTTCCACAAAAAAGTAAATAAATTAAGGGATTCTTTACAAAAATAATTGGCCTACTCCTGCAAAAAATAAATGAAGTAAAAATTAAATCTTGTGCATCACAAAAAAGATCACCGGTGGCAAAAAAACAAAAAAACAAAACAAAAAAAACGATCATTGTAAAGCATACAAACATAGCTCTGCAGGTGACTTACTTTTTGGAGAACAATGACAGAAGAAAAACACAGGTGTGCATTACTCACAGAAATTATGCACAACAGCAGCCCTACAGAAGGTCACAGCTAAAACAATTACCCTCACCTGAAATCAGGACGATGTGTCACATTTCTTAGCAAAGTCAAATTCACGTAGGATTAATAATAAGGAAAACAAAACTTTCGGAAGTGTCTCAGTGACAGAATAGTGTCAGTGTTGTCACAGGTTGAGTGGTGCAGTCCTACTGTAATAAATTCCTGACAGCTGTCGTGGTGACGCTGAAGATTCGCTCGTTTAGGAATGGACGGTTTTTGGCAAAGAAGGCACACTGGCTTGCTATTTACCTCCAGAAAAGCAAATTCTTCCTCCCATGACGGTTGAAATTTCCTGTGTTCATCACATAACTTTAGTTTAATTTTACCGGCGGCAGCCATGAACTCCACTTCGACCAGTCTTCTTTGAGTCTTTTGTTTTCGGCAGTGAGCAAACAGCCTATTGGCGCATTCCCAGCTGGTACAGCCCCACAATTGCAACACTTATCTGCCTGTTGTCAGGAGGTCAAACACACTGCCCTCTGGTGTCCGCATATCAGAAACGTTTTTTTCCTCATTAAAAGTCGATTTTTTTTTTCACTGCTTACAATCAGCCGTGGGCTGCATCGTTACAGCTTGCGGGCTGCATGTGGCCCGCGGGCCGCGGGTTGAGTAGCCCAGCCCTAGAGGATAGGGCTCAGTGCACCGTACTTCCCACAGCATTCTAGCTCCTCGGGCAGCTTTGTGAATAGTTTAGTGTTTAAACTAGTATTTAGTTTAGTTTAATTTAGTTTAGTTTAGTTCCTGATAAAACTATTAGAGTAATGATAGCACACTATAATATGAGATTCGACTCAGAGTTCATAAATATTAATTCGTTAAGCAATAAGAAAGAGGAGTTTTGTCATTCCGATGAAATGTACCGAAACTCTAATCACAGCTCAATCAGCACAGTAACCGTAAAGCAATAACTGACGGTAAATGACTGAGTCACAGCTTTCGATGCTCTCAGAGAGGCGTGAAAGTCTCAGGAGGTCAGATCAGTGTCCCACAGTGATCAGGTCGGGTCTTGAACCGGCTGACTGTGTGTGTGAAGCAAAGCAGAGCAGAGCCGTTCACAGAACCTCTCAGAGAAACAACACTAATTTATGCTGCTAAACACTTCAGTCAGTTAAAGTTTTGTTAAGTTGCAGCATCCATTTAGTAACAAAACATTTTTTTTGACAACCAGTGTGCAGCAGTATTGGTGGCCTTCCAGATTCATTCGATGATGAGGGTGACTACGAAGAACCATTATCAGGTAATGGTATGTTTTATTCTTTCCTTTGTATCTCTTTTTTTCCAAATTTTCTAATGAATTGTACACTTCAGTCAGTTAAAGTTATGTTATGTTGCAGCATCCATTTAGTAACAAAACATTTTTTTTGACAACAAGGGTGCAGAAGTATTGGTCATTATCAATATTTCTGCGACGATGAGGGTGACGACTATGAACCATTATCAGCTGACAGTACGTTGCATTCTCTCCTTTTTCTCTCTTTTTTTAATTTTTGAATGACTTGTGACCTTTTTTCAGGGGGATTTCTGCATCAAAGTTGTCATATTTTAGAAAGGTTGTTCCTGTGTTCTGGGGTCTTTGCAGGGCTGACAGTGGCCACTGGAGGGTGCAGTGGAGTATCTTATTGTGAGAAAAGCTCATGCCAAAGCTGTTGCAGTTTACTTTGATGAAATACTATTTTTTGTGATCTTTGTTTTTTTTATTGCCTGTATTCATCTGAATTGCACACAAACCTGAATATTCATCCATAGTGTTCTGCCCTCACTATGCGTAAGCCACTTTGCAGAGCTAGGCAGACAGTTAACATCAGAAGGTTGGGAAAAAAGGACCAGGAGAAGACTGAATTTCGTTTGAAGGCAAAGTCTTGTGTTTTTGATTCTCTTTTCATTTCCTTCTTTTAATTTCTTTTTTGTAGAACTGCAATGACATGAAATATACACAGAATATGCTTACACAGTGTACTGAATAACATTTTCTACTGTAAATAGTTGACCCTTTTAACAATGCTTTTTAAACATATGAATTGACACAAACATGAATTTAGCTACTGAACATTCACAAAATTATAATGAGATGGGATGAGAAGTGCTAAAAATAAACTATATTATTTGCTTAGAAGAGCAACTTTCAATGGCTTTACGAATCACATGAAATGACATAGATAAGAAGTGACAATACTTTCAACATGACAATACAGAAGTCACACTCGAAGTGCACATGTACATGATGTAAGAGAACAGAACTAACTCTGTATTAGCTCACAGCAATAAGCTCGCTTTACAATCAGAGTACTGCACATCATGCTGAAGGCTAACAGAATAAGCTACATAGCTAGAGCTAACTAGCAAAGAATTCGGCATTTCTACCACAGAAAGAAACATACATCTGCAACAGGCACCATCAACACGCAGCAACAAAACAATGAATTGCTACTTACAGACGTATAATCGCTCAGACTTGTCATAGAAAGGGAAAACTGCACATAGCTCTGATGCACACGGCTGCACTGAAGGGGAGCTACTGCTGGAGACAACAATATTAAAAGAAACCAGTAGGGGGCACAGTTGCAGCAAAAACAAAAGGCAGAACACTCCCCACCTGGTATTACATTGTGATACCACTGTCAACTAAAACATAACAAGCTGGGGGCCCCTTAAAATAATTAAGTGTCTTTTGACAGAAGGAGATCAACTTCTGATATGGGCCTCAGGAAAACCTTGATGGCACTTTGACTGAAGATTCTCACTTCGACCTTGCGTGTTTTCCCATCAGCACTGGGAAGAGTCTTCTGGATGACTCCGACAGGCCATTCGTTGCGTTTGGCCTGATTATCCCTGAGAAGGACGACGTCTCCCTCTTGAACGCTTGGTTTATCCTCTGTCCACTTTCTGCGTTTTTGGAGAGTTGCCAGGTATTCCATTCGCCAGCGCTTCCAGAAAGTGTCGGCTAGACATTGGACTTGTCTCCATTGATTTCTATGCAGATCTTTCTGGTCAAAATCTCCTTGAGGGGGTAGCAGAGGACTGATCTTTTGAGTCAGCAGCATGGCAGGTGTTAGGAGAGTGGGCATTTCAGGATCCACTGATACCGGCACCAACGGTCTGGCATTCATCATAGCCATAACCTCTGCCATCAATGTTGTGAGTACTTCATGAGTGAGAGGAGCTGCACCTGCACGTAGTAGAATTGCGTCCAAGATGCGGCGTGCAATCCCTATCATCCTTTCCCACGAGCCGCCCATGTGGGAAGAGTGAGGCGGGTTGAAAGTCCAGGTGCACTCTTGATGAGCAAGGTAGTTCGTGAGCTTGGAGTCTTCAGCGTAGATCTTTAACTCCTTGCAGGCTCCGACAAAATTAGTGCCGCAGTCAGAGCGAAGTTGCTTGACAGGCCCACGGACAGCGAAGAATCTTCGCAAAGCATTGATGAAGGAAGACGTGGACATGGATTCTATTACGTCAATGTGCACAGCACGGGTGCTCATGCACGTAAACAGAACTGCCCAACGTTTACTTTCAGCGCGGCCTCCTCTTGTTCGGCGTGAGGTGATCAACCAGGGTCCGAAGGCATCGAAACCTCTACGTGCGAAAGGATGCTTCTTCCCAAGCCTATTGGCAGGTAGGTCGGCCATTTTCTGCTCCATCAACTTTCCCCTCAGCTTTCTGCAGGTCACACATTTATGGATCACTCTGGAAACTAGATGCTTGCTTGACACAATCCACAACCCTGCAGCCCGGATGGCACCCTCTGTGAAATGGTGCCCTTGGTGAGCTACCTCCTCATGATAATGCCTTACCAAGAGAGTTGCAATGTGACTGTTTTTTGGAATGACCACTGGGTGCTTCTCATAGTTAGGGAGATCAGCTGATGAGATACGTCCTCCGATTCTCAGCAAACCGTCTTTGTCAATGGTGGGATTAAGTTTCTTCAGAGGACTTTGTTTTCTAATGAATTGTACACTTCAGTCAGTTAAAGTTATGTTATGTTGCAGCATCCATTTAGTAACAAAACATTTTTTTTGACAACCAGGGTGCAGAAGTATTGGTCATTATCAATATTTCTGCGACAATGAGGGTTACGACTATGAACCATTATCAGCTGACAGTACGTTGCATTCTCTCCTTTTTCTCTTTTTTTTAATTTTTGAATGAATTGTGACCTTTTTTCAGGGGGATTTCTGCATCAAAGTTGTTATATTTTAGAAAGGTTGTTCCTGTGTTCTGGGGTCTTTGCAGGGCTGACAGTGGCCACTGGAGGGTGCAGTGGAGTATCTTATTGTGAGAAAAGCTCATGCCAAAGCTGTTGCAGTTTACTTTGATGAAATACTATTTTTTGTGATCTTTGTTTTTTTTATTGCCTGTATTCATCTGAATTGCACACAAACCTGTATATTCATCCATAGTGTTCTGCCCTCACTATGTGTAAGCCACTTTGCAGAGCTAGGCAGACAGTTAACATCAGAAGGTTGGGAAAAAAGGACCAGGAGAAGACTGAATTTCGTTTGAAGGCAAAGTCTTGTGTTTTTGATTCTCTTTTCATTTCCTTCTTTTAATTTCTTTTTTGTAGAACTGCAATGACATGAAATATACACAGAATATGCTTACACAGTGTACTGAATAACATTTTCTACTGTAAATAGTTGACCCTTTTAACAATGCTTTTTAAACATATGAATTGACACAAACATGAATTTAGCTACTGAACATTCACAAAATTATAATGAGATGGGATGAGAAGTGCTAAAAATAAACTATATTATTTGCTTAGAAGAGCAACTTTCAATGGCTTTACGAATCACATGAAATGACATGGATAAGAAGTGACAACACTTTCAACATGACAATACAGAAGCCACACTCGAAGTGCACATGTACATGATGTAAGAGAACAGAACTAACTCTGTATTAGCTCACAGCAATAAGCTCGCTTTACAATCAGAGTACTGCACATCATGCTGAAGGCTAACAGAATAAGCTACATAGCTGGAGCTAACTAGCAAAGAATTCAGCATTTCTACCACAGAAAGAAACATACATCTGCAACAGGCACCATCAACACGCAGCAACAAAACAATGAATTGCTACTTACAGACGTATAATCGCTCAGACTTGTCATAGAAAGGGAGAACTGCACATAGCTCTGATGTACACGGCTACACTAAAGGGGAGCTACTGCTGGAGACAACAATATTAAAAGAAACCAGTAGGGGGCACAGTTGCAGCAAAAACAAAAGGCAGAACACTCCCCACCTGGTATTACATTGTGATACCACTGTCAACTAAAACATAACAAGCTGGGGGCCCCTTAAAATAATTAAGTGTCTTTTGACAGAAGGAGATCAACTTCTGATATGGGCCTCAGGAAAACCTTGATGGCACTTTGACTGAAGATTCTCACTTCGACCTTGCGTGTTTTCCCATCAGCACTGGGAAGAGTCTTCTGGATGACTCCGACAGGCCATTCGTTGCGTTTGGCCTGATTATCCCTGAGAAGGACGACGTCTCCCTCTTGAACGCTTGGTTTATCCTCTGTCCACTTTCTGCGTTTTTGGAGAGTTGCCAGGTATTCCATTCGCCAGCGCTTCCAGAAAGTGTCGGCTAGACATTGGACTTGTCTCCATTGATTTCTATGCAGATCTTTCTGGTCAAAATCTCCTTGAGGGGGTAGCAGAGGACTGATCTTTTGAGTCAGCAGCATGGCAGGTGTTAGGAGAGTGGGCATTTCAGGATCCACTGATACCGGCACCAACGGTCTGGCATTCATCATAGCCATAACCTCTGCCATCAATGTTGTGAGTACTTCATGAGTGAGAGGAGCTGCACCTGCACGTAGTAGAATTGCGTCCAAGATGCGGCGTGCAATCCCTATCATCCTTTCCCACGAGCCGCCCATGTGGGAAGAGTGAGGCGGGTTGAAAGTCCAGGTGCACTCTTGATGAGCAAGGTAGTTCGTGAGCTTGGAGTCTTCAGCGTAGATCTTTAACTCCTTGCAGGCTCCGACAAAATTAGTGCCGCAGTCAGAGCGAAGTTGCTTGACAGGCCCACGGACAGCGAAGAATCTTCGCAAAGCATTGATGAAGGAAGACGTGGACATGGATTCTATTACGTCAATGTGCACAGCACGGGTGCTCATGCACGTAAACAGAACTGCCCAACGTTTACTTTCAGCGCGGCCTCCTCTTGTTCGGCATGAGGTGATCAACCAGGGTCCGAAGGCATCGAAACCTACACGTGCGAAAGGAGGCTCCTTCGCAAGCCTATTGGCAGGTAGGTCGGCCATTTTCTGCTCCATCAACTTTCCCCTCAGCTTCCTGCAGGTCACACATTTATGGATCACTCTGGAAACTAGATGCTTGCTTGACACAATCCACAACCCTGCAGCCCGGATGGCACCCTCTGTGAAATGGTGCCCTTGGTGAGCTACCTCCTCATGATAATGCCTTACCAAGAGAGTTGCAATGTGACTGTTTTTTGGAATGACCACTGGGTGCTTCTCATAGTTAGGGAGATCAGCTGATGAGATACGTCCTCCGATTCTCAGCAAACCGTCTTTGTCAATGGTGGGATTAAGTTTCTTCAGAGGACTTTGTTTTCTAATGAATTGTACACTTCAGTCAGTTAAAGTTATGTTATGTTGCAGCATCCATTTAGTAACAAAACATTTTTTTTTGACAACCAGGGTGCAGAAGTATTGGTCATTATCAATATTTCTGTGACGATGAGGGTGACGACTATGAACCATTATCAGCTGACAGTACATTGCATTCTCTCCTTTTTCTCTCTTTTTTTTAAATTTTTGAATGAATTGTGACCTTTTTTCAGGGGGATTTCTGCATCAAAGTTGTTATATTTTAGAAAGGTTGTTCCTGTGTTCTGGGGTCTTTGCAGGGCTGACAGTGGCCACTGGAGGGTGCAGTGGAGTATCTTATTGTGAGAAGAACTCATGCCAAAGCTGTTGCAGTTTACTTTGATGAAATACTATTTTTTGTGATCTTTGTTTTTTTTATTGCCTGTATTCATCTGAATTGCACACAAACCTGAATATTCATCCATAGTGTTCTGCCCTCACTATGCGTAAGCCACTTTGCAGAGCTAGGCAGACAGTTAACATCAGAAGGTTGGGAAAAAAGGACCAGGAGAAGACTGAATTTCGTTTGAAGGCAAAGTCTTGTGTTTTTGATTCTCTTTTCATTTCCTTCTTTTAATTTCTTTTTTGTAGAACTGCAATGACATGAAATATACACAGAATATACTTACACATCGTACTGAATAACATTTTCTACTGTAAATAGTTGACCCTTTTAACAATGCTTTTCAAACATATGAATTGACACAAACATGAATTTAGCTACTGAACATTCACAAAATTATAATGAGATGGGATGAGAAGTGCTAAAAATAAACTGTATTATTTGCTTAGAAGAGCAACTTTCAATGGCTTTACGAATCACATGAAATGACATGGATAAGAAGTGACAACACTTTCAACATGACAATACAGAAGCCACACTCGAAGTGCACATGTACATGATGTAAGAGAACAGAACTAACTCTGTATTAGCTCACAGCAATAAGCTCGCTTTACAATCAGAGTACTGCACGTCATGCTGAAGGCCAACAGAATAAGCTACATAGCTAGAGCTAACTAGCAAAGAATTCGGCATTTCTACCACAGAAAGAAACATACATCTGCAACAGGCACCATCAACACGCAGCAACAAAACAATGAATTGCTACTTACAGACGTATAATCGTTCAGACTTGTCATAGAAAGGGAGAACTGCACATAGCTCTGATGCACACGGCTGCACTGAAGGGGAGCTACTGCTGGAGACAACAATATTAAAAGAAACCAGTAGGGGGCACAGTTGCAACAAAAACAAAAGGCAGAACACTCCCCACCTGGTATTACATTGTGATACCACTGTCAACTAAAACATAACAAGCTGGGGGCTTAAACAAACAAACAAGAAATGATGCATTTCACATTTGTCTTTTGTTGGGTTTCTTCTTCCCTCAGGGTCAGTAGGTCTTGATGAGATCGAGGTTATTCCTCCCAAACAGCCCCCCAGAGACCCCTTTCTGCAGCTGGTGTCCCTCCAGAAGGCATCTGGCTGCTGGCTGCTGGATTCAGCTCTGGCTGCTGCTCTGGGAAAGACCTGTGAGGAAGTGGAAAAGTCTAAACCTGCACTGGTGGGTCTTTGTCAGAAACATGCGGTCGAATTATTGTTTTAAAAGAGAAATATTCAGTTTTAAATTTCATTGCTGATTTGGTGAATTAGATGAACAATGAAGTGTGGGCGACCGTCCTCGCTCTGATCTGGCTTCATGGATTCAAGAGTGACGCAAAGGAGGAGTGGGAGCTTCTGTCCATGAAGGCTGTCTTGTGGCTTCGTGCTCAGAAAGGTAGTAACCGCATTAACAATGGCCTAAATTGTCCTTTTTTTGGGGTCAAACTGTCTGAATGCTGTAATGACAATAACGTGATAACGGTCAATGACGTAACATGGGCTATGCCAGCCGTTGTCTGAATAACATTTAACAATTCATCTAATAAGTTTAGGAGTATTTTTTTTTTATTACCCTGTCTATTGGGCGGAATTTTTTGGAACTGCAATCTGTTTTGCAAGATTTGCACTGTTTGCACAACATTACTGTCACAGTCATTCATTGAGGATTCGAAGCAGCACTCTGTCCATTATCATTCCTAAAATCTTGCTGTTTTACTGCATTTTTTTCAAGTTATTACATTGTTTGCTTTGTTCCATTCAAAATGACCAAAATGACTGCATTACTGACAGGTATTACATTATTGGCCTTATTACGCTTTTGCTTTATTTATGATACATTATGATGACCACAAATGCTCCTCAAGTGATTTTTCATTTCTTTTTCTTTCTTTCTTTCTGCAGCATCGTCTTTATCAGAAAGTGTGGAAGCTGGAAAAGTACTTTTGGGATGTAGCTTCCAGAAAGATGTTCTTGAGCTCTGAAGTTAACTTTGAGCCAACGTCTTGCTCAGCATATGGACACCAGAATGAGCTTCGTCCTGCAGTCTCGCATTTTCATCAACTACCTACCTTTACTGATATTTGAACCATTTCATTTGTCCAGAAGCATGAATGTCACAAGGTAAAAAAAAAACTGTTCACTGTTTCTCATCACTGTTACAGCTTTGTGCTTAATATTCATGATAATAAACAATTACGGTACCTGCATACTCCCTCATTCAGTGCTGCTTCATCAAAAATGAACAAAATTGTGCATTTGTTCAAAAACCCATGTGAAGACTGTCTCCTTGATTTCAGGACTTTTTTTCTTTTGCCATAGTACCGTTTTTAACCAATGCGGTACTTACATTCCTTTTATCATCGTCCATGTGGTTCAGTGGAGAGAGCAGTCGTCCCACAATCAGGTGGTTGTGAGTTCAATTCCTGGCTCCTCCTGTCTTCATGGTGAAGTGTTCTTGGGCAAGACACTGAACCCTGAACTGCCCCCAGTGTTGTACATTGCTTTGGACAAAAGTGTCTGCTAAATGAAATTGTAGAATCATTTAGGTGGGCAAAATAAGCTTTGGCTTCAGCCCTAAACCTTTTCTGTCAATTAACATGTTAACCATATATACTTATACTTATGGTTATACGGTTTGAGACATATATGTCTGACCTGCCATCTATCTATCTATCTATCTATCTATCTATCTATCTATCTATCTATCTATCTATCTATCTATCTATCTATCTATCATCACTTCCCAAACAATCAGCGACGGTCAACAAAGAGAAGACTGGAAGTGAGGGTATCAGTCCCTCTGCCTCAGGTTCTCGTCCCTCTCCAGTAACCATATGGATGATGCAGAAGAACAAAACAATACATTCACTCCACTTTGGGGTCTGCTCAAGTGGAGGAAAAGTGAAATCTATTTATGGTTTACAATGAAGGAATGCAGTGATCAAAAGACAAAGATGAGGGAAATCAAGATGGTGAAATGGTGGCATGTGAAGAATAAAAGAGGAGAGGAGCTCTTTCATTATAAAAGGCCTCACCAGCAGCTGATGAATCAGTCAATCAAAAGAAAAGTTTGAAATCTCAGCATCTGTGTTCACTTCCCAACCTAAATCTGAGAGGAGCTGGTGTAAACTGAGGGAGCCCACAGTAAGCCGTCATATCAATAAATATTATATATTGTATATTTTTGTCAGGACTATCTGCTGTCAGCAGTCGTGCGCTTTTACTTTCTCAAATTCATACACATGAATTGTCTCCAGCCTGTTTCCTGTTCAGTTCCTCTCCAGTTAAAGTGTCCAGCCTTGCGTCCCTCTGTCTGTGGCCTCCTGTCTTGAATTTGTCTTAATTGTCTGTTCAGTCCGGGCAGGCCGCTTTTCTTGTGGTTCTTCTTCTCGGACCTTTTGGATTCAAACAAAACCAGTAAGTCTGAATCTTTCATCACACGTTTCAATTTCGATAGACTCTCTTGCTTCAGGTTATGGTCTGAGCCTCGTTAGTAGAATCAGTTGAGTTATTGGTGTCATTAAGCTGCGTGACAGATGCGTTTGGAAAGCTTGACCCATCTGTATTATGCAAACAGTATTTAATATACTGTACAGACAATTGATAGCACATTGTGGATTTCACAAACCTTTTCAGCCTGAAATCTAAAGACTGACAATGGAGGAAACACGGAACTGCAAAGACCTTTCACTTTTCACATTTTCTTATGTATATTACATTTAAAATCAGACTTCTTCCTCTTATTCGTAAACTTAGTAATCATTTATTTCCATTAAAAATGTTTTTGAAGTTTTCTGCAGAATTTCTCAGGTTGTCATTTGCGCTCTAATACCGCCATCTAGTGTTCACTTGGATTAAAACAGCAAATTTGGATGTGGCGAATGGAAATACAGATTTTATTGAGACCAGTCAGTTCCATATTTCAAACTCTAATCATACTATCATCAAGAAATCTGTAAACTCTATATCATAGATTTAATCAATTCAACTGCTGGTTTAGACAAGTAAAACAGTTAATAGATACTTTGGATAAATGACAAATATTGTGTAAATGGTCAAGGGTTATGCATCATCCAACATCAGGCCACCACTAATGAATGAATAAATGAATAGGTTGAGCCTATTTAACGCACTTTACAGTATGCCGAAATTTTAAATTACCGTACCATATATTGAAGAGAAGTTTCAGCAAGATTATTTCACCATTTTTTTTCTTGGCAAACATACTTTCTATATTTTCACACAATTACATGAAGAGGTGTATATAGTGTCTTTAGACAGAAGCTAATCATTACAGCCCTTCTATTTTAGGTCTGCAGAATGCTTTGGCATAAAATATATTCAATAGTCTTCTCAGACTTAATTCATACATGGTGTCCTTATCAACATGTGACTCATGCTGAGGCAGTCAGCGATAAACAGACGTCTTACAATAGATTAAATAGTAGATCTCAATAGAAAGAGTCAGGGGAGGATGTTTGTGGTGGGCACTGACAGGTGGTCATCCTCCGGTCTTCCTCCTGGTCAGGGGTCTTTGTTGCTGGGGCCACGACTGGCTCCCCCTCCGGGTCTGGGTGGGCCCCCACTCTGCATGATCCAGGACTTCTGAACCCTGTCCGGTTTTGGCCTGGTGGCTTGCATTGGAGTCTGGACACCTTTGTACCTTCTTCTTCTCCTGCAGGCTCATCCTGGCTGGGTGGGGTCTTCTCGGGTGTGACACCATGCTGGGTACATGGCTGGTCTTGGCCTGTTTGATAATAATTCATTCAATAAGAACCTGGATGTGTTCTGGATGTTGTCTGTGCTTAAATCTACTTGTGATTTCTCTCATGTCACTGATTCTGAAAGCTGCAGCAGGTGATGAATCTCTGGAAGGCTCCACATCACTGGGACAGCAATTCTGAGATATTAAGAGCATTCACTGTCTGCTGCTGCTGCTGCATTTCTGGATGTTGGTTTCTGAGACAAATGGACACTGTGAATCTTTATTTTAATTGTATAAAAAAAATCTTCAAATATTAGTGAATACACTGTGAAGAAAGTTCTTCTCCTGTATGGTGACTTCTCTTGTAAGTCATCCCTAAGAACTGATGTGAAAAACCAACCAGCAGCTTGTGATCAGCGTCGCCCCCATGTGGTGTGTAGTTTGTGTGTTGACTCAGAGGCAATGCCTGTTTAAAACAAAAAAATGGAGCATTAACATGCATTAAAACAACTGTCGACTATAATCAGGTGACTGCAGCAACCCCTTAGTAACCTGCTCGACGCGTGAACAAACACATTACATCACTTCCTCAGAGTTTTTCAGAGAAGCGGTGGAGTTTCTCTTGGCCGTCACGCTGCTCAGCTTGGAGGCCCGCTGGTGTCCGTTCTCGCCAACGCAGGGTCAACGCTGCTGATTTTAGAGCAGCAACCAGCACGGTCATAACTGCTGGTGAGTGCATGTTTCATTAACAGCTGATTCATTTCTGCTTTGCCATTACGGAAACATTTCTATGATGAAGCTACATAGAAATCCTCTCACAGCCAGTCAGTGGACTTCAATGCTGTGTTTGGAGAGAGAAATTTGTGATCACTGAGTGTATCTAACAAAGATGATGCCCACATTTTACTCATTTTGTTAATAAGTAAAGCAGCAATTTGAGTGAAAACAAAACAAAGAATAGATTCTCCAGATTATTCTATGCGACTAAAAATGGTAAAGAGGAAATGTCAGCTTAGATATGGACACACACAATTTCGAAATGTTAAATAATGTTGAACTATAATAATGTTGAATGTTAAATAATGTTAAATAATAATCATTTTGAAACAAAAAAAATCGAAATATCATTTTTTAAAAATTAAAACCTACAAGTATTGTGAACTGTTGCATTAGAGTGGTTTGAACTTCCCTAGGGGGCGCCAGAGAGCTGGCTGAGGAACCATAGCAGAGGAAACCTGGCTCTCAGGGAATACCGCTTTCTTCATTTCTTCTCTATATTCAGTACCAAAACAGTTTTGTTTAATTAATTTTTTAAATTGATTATCATGTTTTATTTTATCTCAATTTACATTTATTTTCAAGTCTTTTAAAGACAAAAGATGATTGTCAGTTTATGTTTCAGTGTCAAAGTCAAATTACTGTAAAAGTAGATGCTTTAGTAAAACTGTCATAAAGATAGTTGCATCCTGATCTTGGAGTTGAACATGAACTTTCTCCAACAACAGAGTGGGCTGTGGGTGACAGGTGTATTTTATCAATCTAATGGGAAAAGAAATGAAGTGCAAATAGCAGTCTGCACTGTGCTGAAGGCTTTACTTCAAAGTAGTAGTGTAATTACTTTAGTGACATTTAAATCCCAATCTGTGCTTATTTTACCAAGTACCCAAGAAAATCAAATTGGCTTTGATTTGTTGATTGAGCCATAAGTGCAGTTCATAGAATTTCCACTCTTAAACATTAGCCATTTTAAAAGTTGGTTATATTCTGTAGGCATCAACAGATTTCATATTATTGGGTCAGAATGACTGACTGTCCTGAACACGGGGAGTCCTGCCATGAACCTGTTGTTCCTATATGTGTCATCTGACCTAAAATCGGCTGTTTGGGTGTTGTGACGTGTCGTTATGCCATAAAATCTGGAAAAAATGTTGACTCATTGAAAATAATTAGTTCAACATGTCTGAAGAGAGATCCTGTAGATATAATTAGACCCGTGAGCTCTGCCACGTGCCGTCAGCTCGTCCTGAGAAAGACTCAGACATGTCGCTTGTTTTAGTGACGTTCACAGACAAATCAGCCCTATGGAGGGACTTGTTGCTCTGGCAGACAGCTTGGAACAGTAATACCCACTGTCGCAAACCAATGCCGGCCAAAACTGCTCCGGTTCACAGAATACAAATCCGTCTCCTCCACAATTAGGGCATAAACACAAGTTTTTGTGCAAAGTGAAGCTGTGCATTCAGGACTTCCACCTCTTCACTGTTTTTTGTTATAGTTGCTCTCTGTTTGCATAAATGGCAGAGTGTTGGTTTCAGTAGGTCACTGCTGCTAATCTTATCCAAACCTTTGGCAGACCTCCAGCCGTCACTTTCCAAACTGGTTTCCCAGGCAACCCCGACCAGCTGGACCAATTACAGCAGACAATAAATCCCCCAACATGAAGCTGTCTTTAGATTATTGGAAGAAAGATGCATTCTAAAAACAAACATTCAGTGTATGTGTGCTTGTGTGTGTGTGTGTGTGTGTGTGTGTCAGTATGGAGAGGATGGACAGTGATTTAGCATGAGTATGCACCTGTAGGCTCTCTTGTCTCTTTTGAGTCCATCTGCTATAAAGGAAAGCTTTAATTAAACCCCCTATCTCACACACCCCTACTTCTCTTGCTTCCCCTTCCTGCTGGTCTGCTGTTTTTCTGTGTGTGTGTCGTTAAAGCCACGGGCGAGAAACCAGATCAATAGGAAATAGTTTAGAGAGGCTGCTGTTTCCTTTTTTCTCTCTAAAGCCATCAGTGGAACACTGTGGCCTCTGAGCTGCACATCAATCATGTGCGTGCGTGCGTGCGTGCGTGCGTGCGTGTGTTTTGGTGGGGTGCGTGTGTGTATGTGATTGATTTGATAGCCTTTGTACTTCACTAGGGGATCTACTTCATTGAATAACTAACACCCATGGTCCCATGGCGTTTGTTTGTTGTTTTGTGTGTGTGTGTGTGTGTGTGTGTGTGTGTGTGTGTGTGTGTGTGTGCGTGTGTGCGTGTGTGCGTGTGTGCGTGTGTGCGTGTGTGCGTGTGTGCGCGTGTGCGCAAGTGTGCGCGTGTGTGCGTGCGCACGCATGCCCATGTCTCTGTGAGTTAACTTTGTGTCAGATATCAGACTCACTGACCTTTAATGTGAACCCTTTTAGCACACTTGTGTGAGGTAGGAGTGGGGCTTTATTCGCTGTGCCGGCTCTCCACACAGCAGAAACACTGCAGCCTCATATCACATCAGACCAAACCGAGAAGAGGCTGCGTTTCCATAAACTAATTACCAAGTCTGGTTCACTGACATGTATTGAAAGTGTTGAGTTCTTTTTTTTCCCCATTACCACAAATTTATTTTTATCAGTAAGATCAGATTATAATCACATATAACTGAGGAACAGTTTGTAGTTTGAAACCATGAAGGAATTAGTTGTTTTTAAGCATATTTTTGCCATCCAGAATGATACAAGAGAACATGTATTGTTAAAATGGATTACCTGAAAAGAGATATTTTGTGTAACTGAAACCATATCCAACTTGATCCAGGATGATCATTAAAAACATATTTTATTTGTGACTGGGAAGCAGTCATATTGTTCATGACTTTTGAGTTTTGTCATGTACATCACAGTAGATGCATAAAATCTCACGAGGTATATTGTGTTGTACAGACTCAGGCCAAAGTTGAATTTTCCTTTTTTTGTAGTGAAGCAGTGGTCCAGCTGCTGTATCCCAAAGTTAATCACCGTACCACATCTCCTACTGCATATATTTAGCTGCCACATATTGGTTATTAACCACAGTATGATTTTCTGTGCATTTCTCAGCTAATATGAGACACAAAACTTCTCAAATCTGTGTTCACTTTAGAATTTCCAAGTAGCCTGACACGTCTGCTCATTGTTGGACATAGTCACAATGAGCTCTGGCTAAACTAGTCCATGCATCCAGCTCCTGTGCCGTTATATCTAACAGAGGGACTTGAAGCTATTCATCTCTGACTGGGGGTTAAAACAGAGTACACAGGGTTGAGGTCAGGTGGAAGGGAGTCGGGCATCCCTGTCTGTGATGAGGCCAGAGGGGAGGAGGGTGTGTGTGAAGTGGTGAGTGTGGATATTGTCTGGGTGCTGTGTTCAGCTGATCTGGATGGAGGCTGTGTGTGATCGAGCCAAAAAGGTGGGCTCGATCGAGCATTGACCGTGAGACAGCAGGTAGTTTCCTGCCTCCGATGAACCTGGTGACCATGGGCATCATACACAACTCATGTGTCTGCAGGGCAGCCTGCAGCTTCGGCTCAACCTCTGAGTCATCGATCTGGGCGAGAGAACTGCTCTTCTTCTGGGCAAACGGCTTCACTGCAGGTTCCCTTTTGTTTTACTGCTGTCTCCTTGTGATAGATTTGACTGGTACACAATCAGATTGTCTTTAGAGGAGAGTCAATTAATAGTCAGCTGACATTAAAAAGAATTACAACTCTGTATAGGCTGTTTTTAAACAACCTTTAAAAAACAAACCTTATCAGTTGTACTCTCTCAAAATATAAACTGCTACATGAGACCTATGCTAATTACAGGTTAGATGTGTAATAATAACTTATAGGTTATGCTAATTGGTGGATCAGATGGGAAATGTAAAACATTATTTAAAACTGAGAAATGAATAGCTGCGATCCTTACCTGTAACACTGTCGAGGTGGATGTTTCCCACGTGGGAAACATCCAAAACGCGTCTCAGCTTAACACTGGGCTTATTGTTAAGATGTTTTCACCTGGTCATAAAACTGAAAACATTCTTGTCCACTGCGACTCCTTCTTTATACCCGGTTTTATAGCTCCTTAATGGTCCGTGTGCAACTCCTCTCTGATATTCTGTTTGAAATGATTTGTAATACGGCTTCATTTCTGTAGGTCGCTTTTTGTCGTGTCCTGATTTTTCTTCAAAGACTGAGATGGCAGGTGATTTCTTCAAATGACCACTATGCCAGATTTCTCTGTCATATCTTATTTTTTTCTGTCAGATTGTCTCTGTGCTTATCTTTCATTTTCCTTGTTCACTATTTATGAGACAAAATAAGCAAGACCCGATCCTCGGACACAGAGCCTAGCTCTAGGGACGTGGAATGTCACCTCGTTGGGGGGGAAGGAGCCTGAGCTTGTGAGGGAGGTTGAGAGGTACTGGCTAGATATAGTTGGGCTCACCTCCACACTAGAGATGCGCGGATGGCTCATTTTTCCATCTGCAACTGCTTCTTAAAATCACCATCCGCCCGCTATCCGCCTGCATGAGCTATTTTTTATCAATTTTCAAAACCGAACCTCCCCGCCATTCGCATATGTGTTTAGGTGTACTGAAGATGCCTTGGCAATTAAAATGTTGCTTTTTTTTTTTTTTTTTTTTTTGAGTGCTTCAACCGCAAACTGCCCGAATGTAATTAAAATCTTAATTTTTCAACACGTCATCAGCCCAATCCACGGTTAACCGCAGGCTCCACGGGTGCAACCGCAATCCGCGCATCTCTGCTCCACACACAGCCTGGGCTCTGGAACCCAACCTCTCGAGAAGGGCTGGACTCTCCACTTCTCTGGCCTTGCCCCCAGTGAGAGGCGGTGGGCTGGTGTGGGTTTGCTAACAGCCCCACAGCTCAGCCGCCATGTGTTGGAGTTCACCCCAGTGAACGAGAGGGTCGCATCCCTGCGCCTTCGGGTCGGTGATAGGTGCCTCACTGTTGTCTCGGCTTACGGGCCGAACAACAGTGCAGAGTACCCGGCCTTCTTGGAGTCCCTGGGAGGGGTGCTGGACAGTGCTCCGACTGGGGACTCCATTGTTCTACTGGAGGACTTCAACGCTCACGCGGGCAGTGACAGTGAGACCTGGAGGGGGTTGATTGGATCGCACAGCCTCCCTGATCTGAACCCAAGTGGTGTTCTGTTATTGGACTTCTGTGCTAGTCACAGTTCATCCATGGCAAACACCATGTTCGAGCACAGCGGTGTCCATAAGCGCACTTGGCACCAGGACACCCTAGGTCGGAGGTCGATGATCGACTTTGTTGTTGTGTCATCTGACCTCCGGCCACGAGTTTTGGACACTTGGGTGATGTCCACTCGTGGATTCGCTGGCAGAGGACGAAACAGGACAGACTTGGCAGACCCAAACGTGTTGTGACGGATGGAGCATGAGATGGACAGGCGGATTGGTGCAGCGACTGCAGTAATGCTGTCGTTGCATCGGTCCGTTATGGTGAAGAGGGAGCTGAGCCGACAGGCGAAGCTCTCGATTTACCGGTCAATCTACGTTCCCACCCTCACCTATGGTCATGAGCCTTGGTTCATGACTGAAAGGATAAGATCCCGGATACAAGCGGCTGAAATGAGCTTCCTCCGTTGGGTGGCTCATAGGTGGCCTGCATAGGGTGAGGAGCTCAGTCACCAGGGAGGAGCTCGGAGTAGAGCCGCTACTCCTCCACATCGAGAGGAGCCAGCTGAGGTGGCTCGGGCATCTCTTTAGGATGCGTCCTGAATGCTTCCCCCGGGAGGAGACCCCGGGGAAGACCCAGGACACGCTGGAGAGACTATGTCTCTCAGCTGGCCTGGGAACGCCTTGGGATCCTCCTGGAAGAGCTGGAGGAATTGTCTGGGGACAGGGGAGTCTGGGCATCTCTGCTGAGACTGCTGCCCCCGCAACCTGGTCCTGGATAAGTGGTGGAAGATGGATGGATGAAATAAGCAAGATAGTTGCAGATAGGATTACGTTTCGTTTTGTTTCGTTTCGTTTATTTTGTTCTTATTTTTCATGGTAAGCATTAAAAGTAAATACATTGATCTTATACAAATTATGAAAGAAAAAAAGAAAAAGCAAGTACATACCATGAAGTACAGAACAGGAGTAGGTTGAAGACCAGTGTCTTATTTAACCCCTACCCCATTCTCGTAACATAAATACAATATTTTAAAAACAATATCATATCGTAAAATACATAGATGACCTTATGTGACTTAAATCATAAACTGTGAAGAGAACACAAATATACATCTTAATTTAACGTTAGCGATGCAATGTGAAGAAAATCTGATTAGCCTATTTACAGTGTTTGCAGTCGCACATTTGCACATCTATAAGCATCTGATTTATTTCCACATACTGAATTAATGAGGCTTGTATCTGACCTCAAAATATCTCAATGCATGTATTTTTTTTCCTGCCTGCATTGTCCAAAAGCATATCTGATCCACACCACATCAGAGCAATGAACACATCCCCTTTTCATGATAGCTCATATCTTATTATTTCCCAGCAGCATTTTACTTTCCAGTGTTCATCTTATCAGCCCACATACATTTAAATCAAACCCATTATTGACATACTGAAATGGGTTCACTCATGAGACACAGTGTAGTACTGTCAAAGTACTTCACACAATTGGCTACATGAAAAAAATAATCTAATGGCTGCAAAGTCTAATCATGTTCCTGTTCCTGACCTCTCTTCATGCAGGTGTAATGCTCTGACTACAGATGAGCGGAAACTTGACCTTGCCTCAGGTCAACCTTTTACCTCTCATAATCCTACCTTATTATTTTCCTTTTCTTCCGCCTCTGATTCCTTATTCTGTCTTTTTTTTTTTGCCTCGGATGACACAGACCCCCTTTCTCTTTATTCCCACCACGACTTTCCCTTTAGCCTCTCTTTAGTTGGTCTTAAGAGGCTTTGAAGGAGTTTAGGCGTAGCCCTCTCTCCATGGTAACACTGCCTCCCATTCTGACACACACACACACACACACACATTCTCGCACTCCCTCTCATCTCATAATTCTGCTCTACCCCGTGCTTTATCGCTGTACCCTCCCCCTGTGTGCATACTCTCTCTCCCTCTCTCTCTCTCTCTTGCGCACACACAGACACACTCTCTCTCTCTCTCACATAGTCTCACCCTCTTCTGCTCTGACAGTTGGTCCACTGCTCATGCTGCACCGTCCACTGGCTGCGAGATGTTCACCCCAGCTTGCAAAGCATCGGCAGGGGAGCCGAGGTAAGGCTTTCACTCTGAGGCACAGACGGAGCGGACAGAGAGGTTTCTGCTTCGTGCCGGTGGCTGCTGACAGCAGCAAACTGGAAAACCTGTGCATGTATTTGTGTGAGAACTCTCCAGCTGTTGTGAGAGCGGCTTGCTTTAGTTGCACGTGTGATCTGAAAACACACAAGTGAGGAGAGAAATCCATTTCCATTTTTTTTTTCTTTTTTTTTCTTATGTTTCCACAAACTTGAGTGAAATGTTGGGACTGCATAGATTTTTATGAGTGCTTTGTCTGGAGGAGCTGAGCAGCTGGCTGTGTGCATACATGTGTAAGTGTGCATGCTGGGAAAGAGTCTTTGGAAGCCTCGTGGCACGCAAATTGTCTCTCTGGTAATGCTGCAACAGTGCTGCAACGTGTTTATATTGGGCTCCATTTCAGTAGATTCAAAACCTCGTTGCATTTGCTTGTGTTCTTGTTTGGGGCCACTAGGTTTTTTTTTTTTTTTTAGTATTATTATTTTTACATGTGTGTGGGTAGATAACAGCAGCATTTCTTTTCATAAATTTATCTGGCAGCACCTTGTTGATGCCACAGGAGGAAATTCAAAGAAAAAGGCTTAACATTTACCCACATGAAGGCGCTTTGCGTTGCTATACTGGATGAAAGAGACTGCATCGGAATAATATGTGAGATGTTCGTGTTTTGATCTGTGTGTGAGCCAGTTGCCAAATGTTTTCATGGATGCTTGGATTTTCTTGCCATGTGCCAGTGGGGCCCTCCTTCATGTTAATATGCATACAGTAAAGGGTGTGTGTGTGTGTGTGTGTGTGTAATCTGTGCAAGCAAGCGTCCAATGCCAAGGAAAAAAGGATCCATTGCTGCGTGCAACGCCAAGAAAGAAAGCACTGAGATGTTTATTTGAATCACGAGTCTGTTTATTCCGAGGAAGCGTGGAGTATCTGACAATATCATTCAACACATTTCAGGACATCTGGTGATGAGTTTCATCGTATCCTTTTCAATAAAGGAAGCGACAATCATCATCGACCATATTATTACTGCAAAGAATCACTTTCAGATATTTAGAATCAGCTGTTTTCCCCAAATCTGGAAGAAGTTAAGAAAAAAAGAATAAAGGTTTAGTTGAGGAAACCAAATATGACACAAGTCATGCTCCACATGGTGCATCCCTGTAAAATGAGCGTCCCTCATCAATTATCTCATTCCAAAAGGATTCTCTTATATTGGCTTGACTCATAATAACTTATTTATTTATGTAACTTTTCAGAGTAATTGTGTATTTCATTTGAAGCCCTGTGTTGGTGTCGCGGTGGTTTGTGCTGTTAAATCGCAGCAGGACGTTTCCTGATTTGAATCTTCTTCCTGATGAGATCTTTAGAGGAACTTTGCATGTTCCGATGTGTGCAAAGAAAATGTGTTTATCGTTCCCTCTTTCAAATTTAAATGAGAACTTTCAATGTCGCAGACCTGCACATCAAACCTTCCAAGCGTAAATACTCCATAGTTGAAGTGTGGACTGGATGTTGGTGGTGTTGGCAGCTCTGTGGACGATCTGCTGCTGTTTCCAGCCCAAAATAGATGGTAGCTAATCCGTTCCTCTCAGATGGACTGGAGTCAGGATTTGTCCCAGTTACTCAAATTGGTATGGACACAGACATACTGAGCACGCTGAAAAAGCTCAACCAAACGTGGTAAATCTGTCTTGTTTATAATAGTTTATTTTTATTTATTTTTTTATCCCCTATTCTGTCAACTCAGTTTGGCCTTTTTCCATCAAGTTCACACTGTTTTTTCTTTCCACATCAAGCCTCAGGTGGTTCCCCTGATAGCTAATAAACGTCAGTGCATTCTTCCATTATATCTTTTGTCCTCACAAAACTCCTCTGCGCTTGTCTTCTCTTTTCTCTGCTCGTCATTATTCACCTTTCAAGAATCCCTCGATCTGTCAGCAGTTCTCACTCCCTCCTCTCACCTCTCCCTCCCCTCCCTCCCCCTCCTCACACTCCCGATCTTTCTTCCGTCACACATGCTCCATTGGTCATTAAATCATCTCTCTTCATGCCTCATCCCTGCTGCTCCGGTCACTTTTTTCAAGCACATTTGTTTCTACTTCTTTTACCTCACTCGTTATATTTCAACCATGTATATCTTGATGATTTTTGAGCATTTAAAGTGGCCAATTGTTAAAAAGCAAACTGTCTTGATCTTATTCTCTCATCCGCTTTGACTTTGCTGAAAGCTTTAGTGGAACATGAGTCACCAGCTGTGGAGGGTATTTGCTGGGAGCCGGTGTTTGTATTTGTGTCTTCCTATTAAGTCTGAAAATGAAATGCTTTGAGGAAATTGCCATGTTCTCAGAATATACCTGATTAAATTGTTTCCGTGTGGGCTGAGCATTTGCTGTTGCCCCTGTGGGTGTTTGTCATTGTGTCTGTGGGTTCTCGTGTGTGTCTCTGTGTGTGTGTTTGTTTCAGTGTGTTCCTCCTTGCTATATCCCGCCAGAGCCGCTGCAGCGAGGAGAAAGTATGTGAATTAAATGGATGTGTTTTTTGGGGGTTTTTTTCCTGATCAATGTTGCCTGGAATAGTGAGCGACTGGGGAGAGAAGGGATGAAGGCACAGTGGAAGCCGTGGGTGGAGGAGCCACAGTGTGTGTGTGTGTGTGTGTGTGTGTGTGTGTGTGTGTGTGTGTGTGTGTGTGTGTGTGTGTGTGTGTGTGTGTGTGTGTGTGTGTGTGTGTGTGTGTGTGTGTAAAAGTGCAAAAACATTTGTTCAGGGTTAGGCTTTGTTGTGGTGTGGGTTAGGGTAAGGGTCAGGGTTAGGGGCTAGACATGAATGGGAGTCAATGGAAGGTCCCCACAAGGATAGAAATACGAGACTGAGCGTGTGTGTGTGTGTGTGTGTGTGTGTGTGCATAAACGCTTGCAGTGCTGCAGTGTGATCTGTTTATGAATATGAGCTCGTGCATGCATGTGCGCGTGCGTGTGTGTGAGAGAGGGATGGAAGAGTGGGTGGTGGGTGTATGGGTGGGTTTGCTGTCACTTTCACTAAAATCCACCAACAGCGAGGAGAACTATAGGGGGAAAGTCTGAAAATAAAAATAGAGCTGAGGCAGGGGGACGGTTTCATGAAGAAGATGAGACACTATTACTGAGATGGAGTGAAAAAGCAACCTTGTTCCAAGTTTAAGAAATGAAAAAAATGTAGACCGTAGAAATGCATATCACCGTCCTTCTGTACTTTATTACTCTCTGTAGATTAAAAGCAACCATTGTGATGGCAAGGTCGCCCCTCTTAATGAAGTGAAGTTATGAGCTTATCGGATCATGTCGAGTCATCTGTTGAATAAAGACGCCAATCAGTCCTTTTCAGTCTGTTATTTGACAGTGAGGTGTTTTGTTCCATTATTAATCTTCTGTCTTTGCCATTCGAATGCGTCACACATGTATGGCAAACTACACACAGTCTTTTATTCATTTGAGTGAAGTCGAAGTCCTGATCGACTGAATGAAGTCCTAAGACTGAAATCTAAATTTGTACTTGCCAGCAACTGATGGACAGATCTTCTTATATATCTTCAGGGTGTGGATGTCTGGCATTCAGCCAAAATGTCTTACTTGTTGTGAATAGTGAGTTGAAGGTTGAGCACATGAGACAGTTCTGCCGTGGTTATGTTGTAAAGAGTTTTATACGAGTTATTATTATCTGGTCTTCTGGTTATCGTGTTGCTGATCAGATAAGGGACAGAAGGGGGAATTTCACACTGTATGTTCCAAGCATGAATTTCAGAGACATTTAGTGTTTTTTTTTTTTTTTAATTACCTATAAAGATAATCTTATCTTATCAGATCATATAAAAATAAAGTGTTTGTGTTTGGCTTCAAAAGCCAGGTCTCAAATGTTTTTAATTCGAAAATATAATGGAAAATTCCTCCGGGCTGTGTTGTGTTTACTGTTCAACTTTTTCAAGCAGCTGAAAACATCAAGAACGTTTTACTTCTGGGAGATGAGTCTAAAAGATTTCCTCTTTTCACTTTGGGAAACTTAAAGCTACATATAGTTAAACGACCATCTCAATTAACTGATACGATTTCAGCATCAAACCCCGTTAGAGCAGCTAAACTGTGTCTCTGTTTCTGCTTTTTACTTTTTGGAGGAGCAGGCAGTGGGGTGATGATCGCTGGTTGCTGTGAGGTTCAGCATCATTGCTCAGTTTCTCAGTCGAGGAGTCTGTACCTGCTGCTTGTTTCTCATTTCTCTGCGCAGCCTTACGCCATCCATCTTTTGGCACACTGTTATTGCAATAAGTGAATTTCACTTCATATCTTTGCAGCTTATCAGATCTAAACGATTTAGTTTTGTTTCTTCACATGTTGTTCTTTTATTGCATTCCTCTCACGATGCTGTTGCTTTTCCAGACATCGTCTTGCGGGTGATTGAACAGACGGATTTATTCTGTTTGAGCTGTCTGGATGTGCATCTCTGCGCGTGTTTTAGTCGATGAGGATAGATGTGGATGGGACAGGCGCCATTAACGCAGAGCATCAGCTCTGTCTCGAAATCAACAGCTGTCCTGGAAAACCTCATATGACTAAGTAACCTATTAGAAAGACAGAAGGGAACGAAGGATGCCAGCAAGGGAGAGATGAATGAAGGAAAAAAAAAGGTCTCTCACATCTGTCTGGATGTGTATCGCCCTCTGGGAATCCATCTAATGACCAAATACCTTATTACATTGTGGCGAGAGAGACAGAAGAGAGGAGAGGCATCGAGGAAGGAGAAAAACTAATAATAAACCAAACGTCACGTCTCCAGACCACTGGCTGATAGAGGGAAGGTTATTGAGGAAGGGATTAGGGACGACAGTAAGAAAAAAATAAGCTAAAATAGATGAAAGGAAACTGCATTAATGGCGTCTGAGAACAGCTTTCTGAGGCTGGATGTATCCTATAATCATACACAAGTAATACAGCTGTGTATTCTTTTCATATACACAGCATCATTATGCAGAGTAATTGCTCTCTACATACTACGTGTTGATGAGCTGAAAACAACAGTGCAGAATCTGCTTTCCAGAGGGCTCTTCTTTTAAAAAGATTTATACACTACAAAGGTTTAATGATTCTTATCCTTTTATAGATTTACAATTCAGATAGATTCAGTATTCTGCTGTTTAAGTTTGTTGTCTTTCAAATGTAAAAACTGTGGAGTGGTTTTCATTCAACAAATAAATTCTGCAGGAAGAAAACATTTGATATCACTGATCTGAAGAGTGCCGATCCTCCTGCGTATTTTCTGTAATGCTTTATTGAACTTAGAGTTGCATGGGGTTTGCGTCTTCATCTGCCTATGGGTGGATAAGGGGTGCACTCTGGACAGACCTCCAGTCTGTCACAGGCTAAACACAAATAGACAATTAGACCGATTCACATCCCCATAGTCACACTGAGCAAGCAATTAATTCAGGAGAAACCTGTGCATGTCTGAAAACATGCAAACTTTACACAAACAAGTCCAACCCCAAACTTCTCTTTATGAGGCCAGAGTGCAAAACAAAATGCAACTCTATGGCTCTTTCAGATTGTTTATCGGTCCTGTTTCCTGCACTACTCAATGTGCTTTATGCATGTATAGATTGTATGGATACCTGTGAGCATGTGATTCTAGTACATTGTGTGTTTTAATCCCATCACACTATGGGATTAATGCAGATTTGCAGCACTCCCATCATGCATGGTTTTTACAATAATGAAATTGCTAGTGTGATATAACGCAGCTGCCCTCTGTGGTGGATTTGGTGACCTCTACAGGATGTACTCTCCCCTTCAGTCAGGAGACGGCTGGAAGAGTTGAATGGATACATGGGAATACAGTTCGTAAAAGAATCATTGCGAAATTTAAAAAGTTGTCTGTCTGTTGTCTTTGTTTGATCCACATCATGCTGCCTTTGAAGAATCTGGAGTCAGTGTGATGCTATGTTTAGTCACGGTTTAATTTGGCTTTGACGCAGTTTTTTTTTTTTTTTTGTATCAGTTTCTCACCTCGATCTCTCTCCCTTACAAACACTTGTGCATGTGTAAAAACACACAACCCTGTCATCCTTTTCCCACATACTTAATTTTCTTTCACGAAGCTGTTTGAACAGTGTTACATGAGTAGAGGAGTATTGCAAGAATGTTTTATAGTTATGACTATTTCTGAAAACAAAAATGATACGTTCCAGCTCGATCGCTCCTCGAAATCAAGCCATGCAAAAAACAGGTGGCTTTCATTAAGTTATTTCCATCAGTGTGTACCGCCTCACATCAGTGGGGTGAAAATCAAATCTTCTGATGCACCTGACAAGTTGATGGCTTGATCCTGGCAGATTTATAGCTTTTCAATTTCTCCTCCGTAAACCGCATTGGCATCACGTTTCCACTGCCGTCCTCCTGCTCGGTGGCGTGATTCAGTTGAAGAGAAGGGAAGTGACCCAGTGGCGCCGCCCGACTGCCTGCTGCACGGTGACGTCCCTCAGCCCACGTCCCAACATCTGTGGCAACAGAATTTGGCGGTGTGACGGCAACTTGCACATTTTAGGACAGATTCTGCCTGAGACTTGAAGACACGGGTGTGACAAGTGATCTCATTTCAGTTCCTTGTTAAAAAGTGAATAATAAACCGAACCTCTGACGAATGTGCTCACAGGAATAGAAACCTAACTCTCACACTCGAGTTTTTTTAACCATGACGCACAGAAAATTAACCGCTCTTCAAATATTCTGTTACATGACTTCTGTGGCAACTTGAGGACACATTAATTCCGTTGAGGAACGCTGTGTTCATGTCTACATTGTTTATGATGACACTTATTCAGAATTGATATCGCCATAGTGAGACACCTCCAATATGCATGACTGATGATTATAGCTAGATGGTTCGTAAAGCTAATGGTGAATGTACTTTTATGAATTGCACTGTTTCCCTTTGGTTGACATTAAGCTTTCTCTTGATGGATTCAAACAATCAGCTTTACATCCATCCAGTTTTTTCACACTTAGTGGCCCTTTTCCAGCAGTGTCCCCCAAATATTCCTCCTACAACTTTAGAATGAGCCATGAAGCATAATTCCTCCAGCAGAGCCAGGGTGACCCCTGGGTGACCCTTGGGCCTCCTCCCTGTTTAAGATTCCCAAACCACTTCAGATGACTGCTTTCAGTGTGGAGACATCATGGCTTCACTTTGAGTCTCTCTCAGATAATAAAGCTCTTCACTCACTGAAAGTATGTCTGTGTCCGTACTCAAAAGCACTCATCCCCTCCAAAATTTTTTAAACATAAACGATTACCTGCATGCACACAGGTCAGTGGGACACACCCCTGGAGGAAAGGCCGAGATGTTGGCCTGGCCTCCTCGGCCACCAGCCGGAAACGGCTGTGACGGAGACCCGCATGGGTGCAGCACCCACAAGGTTCACCAGTACAGCAGAAACGAGCAGTCAGATTACTGTTTCTTCCATCTTGGTCTCCAGTGACCCCTGAGTGAAGCATTGGCTGGTCTGCCAGCTGGTCTTGTTACACACTGTTTGTCTGCTGCTGCATGCTGGTGCTGCTGCCAGGCAGTATACATATGTTTTTAGAGCATTTTCTTGAAAGAACATATTTCCACTGTGGCCAAATTTAGTCATTTTTGTGGCATGAAGCACCATTAGCTGCCCACTTCTTGGATTTCCAGCAGCATTTTTCACATTTAAAAATAATTTAAGTGCAAGACGCTGCAGTGTTTTATTTTTGCTGCTTGGCACATTAAATCAAAATCGTTTTTGTGTTTTCCTCATCCAAAAATATCACTGTCACAAATATAATGTCATTGTTGAAGCGCAGTTCATTGAACACACTCCGATATCAACATTTCCAGCATTCCCCATCAATTTCTTCATTATTTGAGTGTTGCGCTGTTCCCTATGTTTGTGTGCAGAGAAGGAAGCACAAAAATGCAAATTGCATTGTGTCAACAGATCATGTTACTGCTTTTAATCAGTGCCATCTAACCATATTGCAGCACTTGTCAGCCACAAGGAAACAAAGGAGAGAGACAGAGAGAGAAAGAGACATAATGGAGATTGCCACTCTGAAAAGCATTTGGCCATGAAGACATTCAGCAGCCATTAAAAGTGTGTGTTTGGTACATTTGGAAATCACTCCAAATGAAATTTAGCTACTATTGAAAGACCACTGGGAAAACAGTTCCTGTTTTGAAGCGATGCTGCTGGGAATTGAGGTGTTCTCTGAGAGCTCTTGATCCTTTTTGTCCTGCTGTAATGAGCGAACAATGACTCTCTACAACCAGAGGTTGAAAAAATACTGATCCGCACCCCGGTACTACACTGCTTTAGTTAGCATCAATTGCAAGTAACAATGGTATTAAAACACTCAAAAATACAAAGCACCCTTCGAACAGTTATTGAACTATTGTTTTGACGACAAAAATGCAAATCAATTATTGGAAAATCAGTTGGGTTTTTTTTAAGCAGTCTTGTACATTTTAAATGGGAAAAGTAGATTGCATAGTATAGGTTATATTTGAGTATGATAGACTACACATACTTGAAATTCAATCTATTACCATCTTTATGTAATTTTGAGATAGCTGAAGACAAGTGACGAACACCAACATAATCAATAACGCACCAAATAATTCATCAAAAACACAATGTTCTATTGTAGTAATCTGGTCAAGTGGTTATAAAAGCATGGATTAATGTTTCAATATACTGCCAGGATCCAAAAATACAAAATATTTACAAACGGTAAGTATTTTTCTATTCATAATTTGTTACTTCCACCTCTGCCCCTGCTGTCTTGTGGCTAATTTAAAATAGTTTGAACTGCACTGAAACATATTGAAACGAGAGTCAAAATGACTTCCCTGAAGTGTTTTTTTTCTTTTAATAAACTCATTTTCTTTTTTTGGCTAGAGGAGAAAGAGGGTGTCTGATTTTCCTCTCGTGGCAGCACTCCCTCAGTGTTCTGCAGGTGGTGCTACTTTCTGACTGACTGATTGGTGCTATATCTGTGTGGGTGGGAGCCAAAAATATTTGGTAGTGTCACTTCAGATGCAGCAGTGACGCAGGCAGTTTACCAGCTTCGGGGTTGACTCTCGTCTCTTGCTGGTTGGCTCCATCTGTGGGTTGAGTCTTGCTGTGTGGTGAGCCGTTGACAGCAATTATGACGCGTTATCATGAAAAACTGCAGGTTCACAAATAACTTTACTCAGAATATAACTGGAGCACATTCGGTTTTGACAATTAAGTGCTGCGTGATCCACTAAGTATTTCACAAGCTTCTCACAAGCTCTGTATCAACGACCAGGATTTAGAAAATAAAATTATGGGATCTCATAAATGCTGCAAAAGGCTTACATGCAGATAATTCAAGAAATAAAAGTGCATCAACATTTCCAAATCACAGGATTTTATGAATCCTGTGATTTATCCTGATTAAATATAACGGTGTTCTGAACATCAAAATGTCTGAAGGCAAGATATTCTAATCGGGCAGGGAAAAATAACGCTGGTCGAGTACTAATCTTTCAAAAATATCAGTGTGCATCTTACCAGAGTCAGCCTGCAGCTTTTTTTTTTTTTTTTTATGGAACTGCTTGGTCTGTTTGTATACAATGAAGCTGCAGGGGGTCGTTTGCTGTACGCACTGTAATTGAAGGGTACGGGACGTGACAGGGTGTGCACGAACGCGCACACACCCACACACGCACACAGAGTCACTTTCCAATTCAAACAGCAGTTTTTCGTCTCAAGGGCTTAAAGCTGGCTTTTTTTTTTTTTTAAAAGGCAATTTGTTACATATGTTGGCATATACAGATGCAGTATGTGGGCAGATCTATTTAGGGCCCAATGCGGCACAAACGCGCTCATATGCTGCCGTCGTCTTAAAGATGCCTGAATAATGAAGTGCAACACGAGCTGCTGAATCTCACACTGTGAGCAGTGAGAAAGTCTGAAATCGTGCCCTCTATTATGAAGGCTCGCGCCTTGCCTCAGGTCTCTGTGTGGGTTAATGGAGCAAACATCAACTATATGAAGAGCATTGCATCAGGCTGTGCTGTCCGTGAGGCTTCTTGAGACAAAGCTTTCTTGAAATATCTCAGTTCCTTCACCGTATATGAAGTGTGTGAACCTGTCAACTCTGGAGAGAGGAGGAAGGGTGTCAGGAAAGACACTCCCTGTGGTCACGACATGAGGGCTTTCTGTGTGAACTTGCGGTCTGACTGCACAACTTTGTGCTTGTCTTTATAAGAATATACTGTATAAATTGTGCGCCAAGAAAATCTCATCTCCCTCCTCAGTAGGGAATCTGCCATAGAACACAGCCGCCGCCGACGACATGCTTTGAAAAGATTACAATTGTATGGGGGGGGGGGGGACACTAGATGAATGAAAGAGCCTATTATAGCAGCGGCATTTGCATTGCATTATGCAGAAAACTGTTTCCTCTTAGTTCTTTCGTGACCTTTTTCTTGTTTATGTGAGTGTGATCACACTCACCAATGGACAGCGCAGGAAGGGAGCACTTTTCCTTGTGTACGGCTGTGTGGGCAGCAGACCACGAGTGTTTGGTGGCAGTGACAGAGGTGATTCGAGAGCTCAGACGCTGCTGTGACTGTAGCTCTTTGTCTGTGTTTGTGAAACAAACAGCCAGAGTCGGATGGAGGACTGGAGTCCCTCCTCAATTTGCTCCTCCCTTCACCCCGACTGAAGTACCTGTGTGTGCCAGTGTGTTGGATTGTGTGTGTGTGTGTGTGTGTGTGTGTGTGTGTGTGTGTGTGTGTGTGTGTGTGTGTGTGTGTGTGTGTGTGTGGTGTGTGTGTGTGTGTGTGGTGTGTGTGTGTGTGTGTGTGTGTGTGTGAGAGAGAGAGAGAGAGAGAGAGAGAGAAAGAGCGAGAGAGAGAGAGAGAGCGCGCCTGTGAAAGCCAAAGACCTAGGTGGCAGGAAAGTAGTTGCCCGGTCAAGTGGCAAAGAGGAAACTGACGGCTCTTGAGAGACAGGTGGAGAAAAAAAGAAAAGACAAATAGAGGCAGAAAGAGGGAGGGAGGTACGGTCAGACAGAGGCAGGCACAGTGCGAGTATACAGAGCACTAATAGAGAGAGACTCAGAAGAGCAGACTTTTCCTCAGAGGAGAGAGGGGGGCTGCGAGCAAGAGGAAACCCCCGACTGGCAAAATGCTGCGGAGGAGGAGAAGTGTCTCATTTGGTGGATTTGGATGGTACGTTGCTTTTTCATTGGATAACGTGTGTGAGGCAGTTTGCACTGTGTGCGCTCAACACTGTGCACGTGGTTATGTGAATACATGATGCGCGTCAGAGGGTTTGTTATGTTCACAGGCGCATTAGAAAGTGTGTTAACATCGAGCCGAGCACCATGCAGAAATGTAACACTTATGAAAAGGAAGGATGGGTGGAGGGCTGCCTCTCTGGGTCACACCTCTCGCACTCTGTCCTCTGTTTGTCAGCCGTGGATGTGTGTGTGAGTGTGTGTGTGTGAAAACACAGTTTCACTCTGTGCCATCTCTGCTCAGGGAGGAATTACAATCAACAGGCTGCTTTGTGTCTGCCCCACTGTCTGTTGTTGTGTTGCTGTCCCTGTGACACACTGTACACAAACACACACACACACACCCAGCTCTTACCGGTTGTCCTCTCCACTCATTTGACTGAGAATAGTTCCCATGATGCAGTGCAAAGGAAACTGCCAGGGAGCCCATTCAGGGATGAATGCACTGACACACTGGGATGGAGTGTTTTTGTGCGGGCTTCCTTGTCGGTGCTGGTCTGGCGCTGAAGCCCTGCTTCAGGGCACTGGGACAGCCAGAGGGGTTGAGCTAACCTGTGGCTAACAAGAGCGCCACATTACATGTAGAAGTTTTACTGTGGATGAGAAATAAAGAAGCTTGAGATCTATTTGACTCAAAACAGAGTTAGAAAAGTCAGCTAATACCAACGTGAACTGCACCAGTTTTGCTCTGAAGTGTTCCTCGGAGACCTCCGTCTTCTTGAAAATGCAATATTAAAACAATTCAGCTTAACAACATGCTGGTAGGCTGCATAATGAGAGGCTGAAGCTTTCATCTGTAGCCTGAGTGCAAGAAATAAAAGTGTTGATAATAATCCCTCAATGAAAAACAATTCCCACGAGCAGTCACTGCCCCGCAGTGAAAATCAATTATTCATGTTACATTTATTCTGCTATTGGATCGTAAAGTCTTCCCCCGGAGAGGCGAAGCCTGCTACTCCCAAAATAAAGCTTTAGTTTTCAAGCACTACAAAGGATCACTCCTATTTCGTAAAGTTCTTGAAAAACAGAAAGTTGGACTGAAAGCAGAGAGAGTGAGAGTTAACCCAAAGGCATTTGGCTTGAAAGTTACATTCTCGGCAGGGTTTTTCTAATTGTGTATTCAACAGAGCGACTTATCCAGATTTAGCGGAAAGTAAATGAAGGGCTTGTAATTAAGCATTAAGCTCTGCAGGGAGCTTCATTAAAGGTTACTCATTACAGTCAGGTGTGTTAGAGCGGGCAGTCTTGAAGGCAGCCGTGCAGAAGACCAGTGGGCTGGAAAACACAGGCTCAATGAGTTGCTGGTGAGAATTTATACAAGAGTTGACATTTTTACAGAACCAGGAGAAGAATTGTCAGTGTTCGGGGTGATATTACGACAAGATGAGTCCCATTCAAGATAAATATTCTGTGAGCTTCAATTCTTTATCATTCAGATGTAAACTTAATCGTGTCCTTGGTTGTCGTGGCAGGCAGTAACATTTCACTCTTCATATTTCAGAAAAAGAAAGTGCATGAAGAACTTTAGGAATATAAGAAGTGGCAGTATAAAATGTATGGAATCTTCATTAAAGTTGAAATCAGTTGTCCTCTCACATGCAAAATACAATGAAGACAAAAAGAAGAAAATATACTGACAATACACAATCTTTGTATAAAAAAAAGAACAAAACAAAAAAAGTCAAAAAATTTAAATCCAAATTAGAAACTACAACTGTAACAGTACAATACGTGTTTGCACTGTTAACTCACAGTGATAGTAGACTATCATTGAATACTGCTGTTCAATTTAGTGATATTTCTTCTAAAATGTGCTGTTTGAGAGGCCATCGGATAACATTTATGACTGAACTTCATATTCTGTTGTTTCACCGACTTGTACTGTGATTCAGGCAAAATGTGGCTTTCAGACATCCTCTGTCTGATCCTTTGCCTGCTGCTCTATTAGTTTAACACACGACAATTTGTCAGACAGTTCAGACAGTTCAGCAGCGGTATAAAGTATTGCAGCAAAACAATTTTAAACCATCAACTGCAAGAAAAGACCCTCATTCAGCTTTGTTTCTGTTGAAGATGGGAAATTTTGTGATGTATATAGTAGATTTACTAATAGTTACCTCTAAAGTGGCCGTTCAGATGTAGGACTCTGTTTGGTAAAATGATTTCCATCGCTCCACAAACACACTCAATGAAATGTTGTTGATGTTATTAAAAACCCTGGAAAGCATTCGAATTATATTTGGAACATTCTGGCAGTGTATGAGTGTTGTTAAAAATAGTGTTTGCACAATGTGTGTGCATCTGCTGTGAGCGTGTGCTGTTCCATGAAATAGATCTGACACTGTTTTGCAAGGTTATGCCTGCAGCTTAATGGGATTAAAGAATTAATGTCAAAACACCGGTTTGAAAGGCATGTGAGGACTTTGTAAAGCAATCATTGAAAATGCAGCACACACACACACACACACACACACACACACACACACACTGTGATATTCATGTACATGCAAATAAATGAAAAATTCATCTTTTTTTTGCTGTTTCCATTCAAAAATCTTATTTGCCTCATAAAGGTTTTGCACTTGTCAGTAAACGGCAACTTCACTGCAAAGTTGTGGATTTGAAACGCTCTGATTTTCCATCTTGATAGTCCAAACAGCATGTAGTGAAGCATGAATAGTGAATATAAACACTCAGAACCGGTCTGAGCAGCTTTTTCAACCGCAGTCTGTCTCAAACACGAGCCTCTCTGCTGCTGATGTGCTCAGACACTGTTATGACCTGCATTTTATTTTCATTCAAGGCTGTGACCAAATGACCTCTGATCTTCATGACCCATGAGTTTGACTCCCAACAGGATTCGTAATTCATTCAGTTTTTTTTTCCTGTGTTTCGTGTAATATATAACCTAATGATATGTTTGTATCAACTGAAGTAGATTAGAAACATGCTTACATGTTTAGTTCATTCTGAATTACCTCTGGGATCCTGTGCAGATTAAGTCGTAAATCTCTCTCGTCACTCTATTGATCTGCACAATTATGTCCTCATTCCTGCTGAATTAGAGTGCTCACAGAGAAGAATATAATTGATGCTTTGAGAAATTTTACCTGAGACATAATCAATAATGTGTGTTTGTGTCTTTGTCTTTGTGTGTGTTCATTTCCAGGATTGACAAGTCGACTTTGTCCTCGCTGAAAGCCCGGTAAGTAACACTTTAAAACCCGTCTTATTGCTTTAAGAATTGATATCCTCGTTCTGCCCAGAGGAAACTGAGTAAAAAGGTTTTGTGTGCGTCAGCAACTCTGGATTTCTTGTCTCTCTGTAGCACAAACTGTGCGTTTATTTATTAATGTTGTTGTCTGAGCCGTCAGAAAAAGAAAAAGGTTTCAAGGTAAATAGATTTTTCAAAATGATAGATAGTTTTCTGTGCTGTCTAGTTCGGGTCCACACGAGCTTTGGTTGGTTGTTGCGGGGGGCAGGAATGGCTCTTTAAAGTGTGAAGAGTTGCACGTCCCTGTACGTTCCCAGAATGATTATTATCATTTCAAAGCCTTTCCCCCTCTTATTTTCCATCTCCCTGATTCATTTTGAATAAAACCTCAGCAGTCGATTCTCTTCAGAGCGTCGGACATTTTACTTAAAAAACAACATCCAGGCGATCGATACACACCACCCATGCTGACGGAACCAGAAACAAATCTTCTTCAAGTGAGAAATTCACCTGAATTCACTCCTTTCTTCATCGGCTTTGAAGCTGCATCTTTTTCACATCTGTCTGGAGTCTGTTGGCAGGTTATCACCCGGTTTTTTCCCCCCAATATCCTGTCAAATGGCTTGAGCGCATCGTTACATGACTGTAAAGTGCGAAATCATGTCAAGACTTTCTGCACAAAGTTTGGCTTTACTGCACTGAGTGATGCTGAAGCTGTGAATGCAGATCACTTTTTATGAATCGTTTGTTGCTTAAAAAACAATATTCTTATATACATTTAGAGTTAATTTCATATTGCAACAGAAGAAAACTTGTCACGCTTGTTTTTTTTGTTATTATGAAATACTGATGCAGTTGAATAGTTACGTTAGTTTTTGTTCTGGTTAAGGAATCTAAAATTTCATTGTCTTTTCTCCTGGACTGAAGCAGAAACTCTGAGTAAAACTTCTACTTGAACAAAAAGTTTGAACCTGAAGAGTGATACACTGTCTTCTGGTTGTTGTGCCTCGGTCACACAGGGCAGGTCAACATAACCCACAGGCTCCGATAAAGTCTGATTCAAACTCGAAAAACTGCAAAACAAGATGACTAAACTAATTCACAGTAGCTGCAGGACGGTTTGGGTTTTTTTCCTTTAGCTGGAGGACATCTGGTTAGATTTTCTCCTAACAGCGATCCATCACAGTCGCTTCGGCAGATGACATTCTTCAGTCCCAGATGGCGTGATGACAGAATAGCTATTTTGATGTCTATTTCTCTTTGTCAAAATAAATAAAAACAAAGCGATGGCGCTGATGTGAAGAGATGATCACTTCGATTTGCTGATGGATGCTGCAAGTTGAGGGAAAAAAAAGCATGTTATATAATTCACGCTAGTTTTAATTCAATGCATTTGCTTGAGGACTGATGTGATTTCAGACACAACCTGCTCACATCGTGTCTGAGTTTCTTCTCTGGAAGGCCGCTGGAGAGATAAGAGGTGAAGGGTGTGTATGTGTCTTTATCTCAGAAATCCTCTCCGTTCAAGCACATTTTGTTTCCATCACATGTTAGTCAGTCAGACTGACATTTAGAGTCTGTTTAACCTTTCTTTTATTGCTCTCCTGCTGTCTCCATTCCTCTACAGCTGCTCCATCATTTTGACCTTGTACCCTCTGTAAATCTTGTTTCCAAACGGTTTGCTGAGGAGATTTACTGTACAGAGGTGATCATGTAGAGGTTACTGGTAATGAAAAAGTTAGTCTTTAGTTTACTTTCTAGATTCCTGATGATACATTAAATTGGGGACCCCCCCCCCCTCCCCCCCGAGGAACAAGACTGGCCAACATTAGTTGACAGGTCTGAGTTTTGAAAAAAGCAGGCGTTACTTGGATCTGGATTACTAATCTGGAGGCAGACTCTGGGACAGCACGATATCAACTATGAGCCATGTGCAAATACACAATAATGAGAAATAAAAATGAACTCATCACTGGCTGAGGGCAGGGTCCATACTGGTTCATTTCAGGCTAAGCACAATTTTCAGTTAGACTCAGAGGTGTTTTTTTGGACTGGAGGAAGGAAAACAGAGTACAGGGAGAAACTAGACCCTCCACACAGGGAGGCATCCAAGCTTCACTCAGACCAGTAATATTCTTTCCGCCAAACCCCTGTGCAGTCCACTAAGTTAGGTCGACAGCTGCAGGATGTTGTTTCATTATCATCAGTCATAGATATGAGTGTGGAAGGGAATAAGTCCACCTATTTGACATCAAATGCAAAATTGCTCTCTGGCGGTAATAATTATAACAGACATGATGTGGAGAGAGGAGACAAAAGTGAATCTGGTGCCTCAGTCCAGCTAGTTACCATGTGTATGTGTATTATTGACAGCATAGGAACAAAGTGGGCTGTAGTAAGCTTCAGTGCTTCCTGTCAGTGCCTATATATTTTCATCTTCTATTGAAATGTATTGAGTCAACTGTGAGATAAAGGTGGACTGAGACTGATGAGAACGGATGATTACCTTTCAGCAGGTTAGAAACCATTCAGAGCAGACATTAATGTGTAAATTAGACTCAAAGGACCTTCATTACAGGTGGTGCGATCACGGTGCCCATAAATATAGTTTACATAAGAGCTTCCCCGCTGAAGTTTATATTGGGAAAGGTCACAGGTCAAAGTCGAACTGGTCAAAATGCTGTAGTGGTAAAAGTTCAAACAAGGTAGATTTGTAAGTCAGCTGTTTTCCTTTGTGTATGAAAAATGACACCAGGTCAGTGTGCTTGTGGTGTTCTGACACACGCACATGCACACACGGGCACGCACACGCTCTCTCTCTCTCTGTCTCCCTTGGTCCCCGTGTAGCCAGGTGTCATTAGACTGTCTGCTCTGGAGCGGCTCTGAATATGAATGAGAGAGTCGTGACTCCTGCTGGAGCTGCTGCTGGATGCTGAATTCTACCGGCTTCTGAACACGAGCGTGTGTTTGGTTCTTTGATCCAGAGGTGTTAGATGTACTGTGTGTTAGATGCATCGTGGGTGTATGAAACAAAAGTGCAAGAAAACAGACTGCAGGGTTAAAAAAACAACACAATATTTCCTTATGTTTGAGTAAATAAACATTTTTTTCTCCAAATGTGACGAGTTCTCTTGTAGCATTTCTTAGAAATAAAAAACATGTATGCACTCTGTATTTTGACACATTTCAGTCAGAACCAGCGTGAGGCAGTCTCAGATGCAGTCGCTGGTGTTTTGGATCAGACCGCAGGCGCCAGTCTTCCCCTCCTTCGTGCATCAATGAGCCTTGGTCACCCCTGACCCTGTCGATAGTTCACTGCTTTTCGTTTAGCCGGCCCACCGCAGAACACCCTGCAGCAGCTGCACTTTGAATACGCCATGGTCCAATACGCTCGCCGTCCCAATTTGTCCCTTGTGATATTTGCTCAGATCCACTCAAACCTCCACGATGGCCCATTTTTCAACTTGACAAAATGTCCGATATATCCTCCACCCTCTAAGAAATGCACCGACAAAGAGATCACCCCGTCATTACCCTTCATGATGTGTTGGCTGACTCTGTCATTTTCAGATCGTATGTTAGGAGAAATAAAAGAACCCAAAAAAGAATGTATGACATATTTCTTTTTCAGCTCTACATGTGCTGCAGCCTCTGTTGTGAACTCACAGCTTGTCATCGTGTTAATTTATGACTTTTGGGGTGCACTGTTGACTTGGTCGTTTTTCAGCCTCTGAACAGATGGTAGAAATAAATCCAAAATGAGAGAAGGGAGTTAAAACAGGGGTGTAGAGTATGACCACAAGCACAAAAACATCAGATGAATTGCTCACTTCAAAGTTTGCAGCTGCAGGGGCAGCAGGTGTGAGGTTTTTTTTTTTTTCTTCTTCTTTTTGGTCCAGGTTAGTATTATCTCCTCCTTTTTCTGTCCTGCCTACCCTCGGTTCACAGTGTGCTTTTCATTCCCCTCGTCCTCCCCCCTCTCTCTGTCCCGGTCTCCTCCATCATTCATCCCCGGCGTCTCTCTGCTTCTCCTCTGCTCGTGGCTACTACAAAGGGATCTTTCCACCTTTGCTGTGCACTCAGCGCCTCATTAATAACTGCATAATCAAACTTGTGTGTCATTATAGCCGGTGCATGTACGCGTGCGCGTATGTGTGTGTGTGTGTGTGTGTGTGTGTGTGTCTGAGCAAACACATGCATCTGTTTAGTCTTGAAGTGATGGCGAGGGTTGGGTGAATATTACAAGTGGACAAAAAGGGACAATAGAGGACAGAGAGAGAGAGAGAGAGGGAGAGAGCGAGTACAGGAAGGGGCAACATTGCACCTGATCATTTTCTCAATACTGTGTAACCATGCCGCGCAAACTGTGGTGAGTAACGACTGTCTGCTACTCATGTGTGTTGCAATATCAAAATGTCATCGCTTTTCTTGTTTTATCAGTTCCTGCTTGATGCATCATGAGAAATTTTAGTGAAGGTCTTGTTAGAGTTCAAGTGTTCAAAAAATAATGAGATTTTTTTTTTTTTTCAGCATGGTAGTGTCTCTGATCTTACAGGATATTACAGGACAGCTCTGTTGCATCCCAGCAGGGCATGGAAAGGAATCAATCATTATGGTGGCCAAAAAAGTCACATTGATTGCGTTCCGTTCAGATCAATGGGAATAGTTCCAGCAGCGTGTAACAGAAGAGTGACAGGACGTGAGTCGCTCCGGCCATTGTGGCGTGGATGTAGTGGCATCAGTCTGAAGGAAAGCCTTCTGATGTCTCTGTTGTAGCGTGGACATTCGTGTTACTGAGAGACCAGCTTGTTTTGTTGGTCTTTGCATCTATTTTCCTTCAGGTTTCAACATTGTAATGCGACAAAACAAATGATGTGTCTGTCTGTCTCCCGGGCTCGGCCGCAGTTTGTTTTACCTGCTGGATTTTCAGGCGGACCAGCTGTCTGCTTGGCTCCTCTGTCCTAATGTTGTTTAACATTCATGCGTGCGTCTGTGCCAGAGAGTCTGCAGCCAGCTGCTGCTAATTAGACATTGATACTTGTCATTTTGAATTTCCTCCCCCTCTTTTTTCTGTCCTTCCCACCTGAACTCTCTTCTCTTCAGATGGAGCTGAGAGTGAGCGGCTTCATTCAAGTTCAATCTAAGCGCAGGGAAGGACATTTATAGCCCCCCAACCCCAAAGATTTATAAATATTTAAAAGGCTTTGGACCCCCGGTCCAACCTTGCCAAAACAGTTCAGTCTTTTCCATTGTGTCTAGATTCTAGAAACTATTTGATTATGTTTTATTTTATATATCCAACTTATAATCATAAAAGCCTCGGGGAAGGTAAGTTTTTTTCTCCAGCCAGTATCACATTTATTAGAGTAGATTAGAATAGAATGCCCTTTATTACTATTATGAAATGTATAAAAAAAAACTGGAGAGCTGCTCCTCTGATAGAGCAAGAGAACAAAAATGTAACAAGAATAGTGCAATATAACAAACAAACAAAAACAAAACTATGCAATATAACAGAATAGTGTGATATGCAACAGGTTTCACAGTTGTTTCATTTCACCGCATATGGTTGAGATGTGATATGAATTATATGTGTGAATCAGTGAATGTGTGAATTAAGGCTGGGTGTTGCTCTGGCAAAGAAAATGGACAGCTTAAAAAAAACAGCTGTGTTAAATGGGGGGTACCTTCTTAAAGTAAAAACACAGCCTCCATTTATTGTGGTCTAGCCTTTTTTTTTGTGGGACCAGGTGTAAATGTTATCTGTCTCCCAGCATCATGGAAAAGAGCGAATGGGCTGCTGCTATTTCTGTAGCCTGGCATTTACTCTATCTCCCGGTGCTTCTTCTATATTGCAGTGAGTTGTGGCCACCGAACAAACAGGAGATTGAATCTCTGCTGGTATCATATTTACCTTCGGTGATGGCTTATTAGCGCTCGGGGCTTTGTTCTGCAGCATGAGGACGAGCAGCAGTGATTAGTCACCGGGAGGCTGTGTGCCATCTTAATGAGCCGTCAGCTTTATTGTGTTTTGCTTATTGGAAGTGCTTGTTGATGTAGTGTACACAGTTACAGTCTGTTACCCAACCCAATATAAGCCCACACTGAGGATCAGTGATAAGAGGAGAGCAGTTCTGTCTCTAAAATACAGTCACCCAGGGTGAATGTGACTCTGGACCGGGGTTAGCGTGGGCACCAGGTTTGAAATAACCACACTCACACATTCACACACGCATGCGCTTCCACAGTGGTGGCCTGGCCGGTGTATTTGTTTCTTTCTGCCTCTGAGACTGTGAGAAACTTGACAGAAACCCAGACCGCAGGGTGGCAGATGTATTTGCGATGTGGGAAGTGGTAGGACTCCACCCATCCTCGAGAGCGCAGGGTTGAGGATGTAGCACTTCCCCTCCTGTCACACCTCCGATTCCAGAGAAACAACAGCACAGTGGAGAAGCTGTTTTTCTGTTGATCTGTTGATCTCAGTTCAAGCCAAAAAGCAAGAGAGTACAATACTATTAAATTCAATTAGAGTTAGAAAGGAAGTAAAATATTAGAGTTTATGAGCATAAACAAGCAGAGCTGAGGTAGGTCCAGTTGGGGTATTATTTTATATGGTTCATTTCTGAGGTGAAGGAGCAACAAGGGAGATTAAAAAAAAAAAAAAAAAAGATGTATTTTTCAGGTGAAATTATTAGTATTTAGCTGTCACATTACTGCTGATTATAATGCACTGACAATAACTTTCCTCTTGTCAGTTTTTGAATGTGAGTAGATCTTAAAAGTCTTGCTTTGATGGGTGTGACCGTTAACAATTGTAGTGTTCGAGGACTACATCAATAAAAAAATCTGTTTTTATCCACAAGAGGGAGCCGTCTTCACATGTTTGTCTTATACTAGTGGGTTGAGAGGTGGAGGGTAGATTAGTGCATTGCAATCCAGGCAGCTGAATTGTAGTAATATGTTCACTAGATGGAGCAATTTCTCTCTGCTCGGCCTTGGTAAATCCATGTTGACTGCAGTTCCACCTGTTACATGTCGACCTGTTGAAGCTGAGACAGAGAGAACACCATCACTGGCATTCCTGTGTCAAAGCAGTTTTTACTCCAAGAAACACCATCTAGATAAATCAATTGAAGAAATATAAGCAGTTGCAGTGGTACTCTTATTTTGATACATTTTCTTCTCCAAGCATTTTCATTCATAGCTTTGTTCTCCCAAGAAACACTTGGAGGACTGATAAAATGAATCCTATCGACCTGTCTACAGGTTTGCCGCCGAAAGACTGGATCACTGTATATTTTTCAGCTGCACGCTATGCAACAGCCTATAGGGAGCTACGGCTGTTGCCATGGCAGCAGGAACCGATGATCACCTCAGGGATGGTCCACTACGGTTCATTACCATGGTGACTTGTCTCGCCTTGTGGACAGACTTCGCTGCCAGTGTATCAAAACATTGGCGCTGGGAGGTCTGACTGGCGCAGCCGGTGGCTGCTGAAAACGCCCCTACAATGTTTCACGCTGTGGATCAAGTGTGTTTGTCCATCGAAGACACGATGCAAGGGGGATGACACAACATGAGTTTTCTTCGCTCACAGTTTTGCCGTTTTTACTTGAAGACAAGTTGATTTTGATTGTTTTGTTGAAAGGACCAAAAGAAATCCAGGTATGAACCGGTATATAGAGTGGTTTCAGCTGCACTCCGGGAAGACACTCAGTAGGCGGATTAGGGATAAAGGATCTCATCATCTTGGGAGGAGATGATTGGTGATTTAACCAAAAAGCAGCTAAACATCAATCTCCTCTTACACCATCGTGTTTGCAGATTGTCTTAGCCCAGCCAGCGGTGAGTGGTGAATAAACAGGCCGCTAATGCATTTCAGCAGTCAGCGGTTCTCTGAGTTTCTATTAACTCCACCAAAAAAAATTCTCAAAACTGGCACTCAAAGGCAAAAGACCTCTCAAACTCTCTGCACAGTCTTTAAACTGTTGATTGAAAATACCGACATTCTGTCAATAAAAGTAAAAATTCTTGTCTTTTCATTCGTGGAAAACTCTTTAATGACACATTCAACCCAGCAGTAGCAAGGTTGTTAAAACTTTCATTTTGTACTTAAAGCCAGTAGAGGACTGTGTGTAACGAGGATGAACAACACAATACAGTCACACTCGCTGTTCAATTTTAGCAACAGTTTGTCTTGAATCTTACATTATGCTGAATATGTTAGGAAAATAAAGAAGCGTAGTTGGGATTAGAGTCCATGTGATTGCTAAATTCATAGAATATTTTAATGTTTTGGAGGACAACAACCTGTGAGCTGGATAAAGTCATAAATCCTTTTTATTGTCAGTATCATTATAATTTATAATATAAATGAATTTTTAAATCAATTGACTTTACAACTCACATAAAGTATAGGTATATTATATCTGAAAATTTTGACTTGATTTCGTTCATTTTCATACTTTTCTGCTTTTTTTTGTTTTTTAAATGATCTCAAAAGGTTTTAATTATACAATAAAATTAATAGCATAGAATAATATGCTATTATATATATACTATGTGTCTTGAAGTCTTGAGAGGCTGAAGCCAACATGAGCTTATAGCTGCCAAAAGGCAGGTTAAACCTGGACACAGGTTGCTGGTCCATCACAAGGTAAACACAGACATGCATTCACACACTGACAGACAATGACCAGTTCTCCTTATGCGAATGTCTGGTATGTGGGAGGAAGCAAGTGTCTACTTGTTCGGGTTCATGTTATTTGAGCAACGATGTCAAAACAGTCGGTTATCCGAAGCTAACATCAGTGTCCCTAACCTTATATTTATACAATTACATCCGTCCTATCCTGCTACATGATATGTAGACTGCCTGGGTTTGCAAATGTTTGCAGATTATCCCAGCCAGGATGAAAGGAAGGGATGAAATATTGACAGGTCTCCAGTTTATTGCACAAAAGGACACGCCCAATGCAGACACACAACCCAGGACATTTTTACCACTGAAAAATTTTCTTCACAGTTTGCCAGCAGATTCAGATCAAGAACCATCTTGAAGTGTAGCGACCGTTCTAAATTGTGCTGCAAGATATTTAATGTAAATTACATTTTTTTTGATTAATGATTGCAGTTCTCACCAGCAGTGTTTCAGGAGTAGGGTGGTTTATTGACCTTGCGTTTGGCCATTTCCTCTTTTATTATTGTGCTTTTGTGCTTCTGACTTCTGGCCTGTTGGCACAAGGTTTGATGCTGAAATAATGAAATGAAATATAACCGGTTGTCAACACAATCTAGGACTGCAGGGCTCCATCTAATTGGCAAAATAAATTGATATGTGGAGATGAACACACCGTGCATTGAAATATTTATTGGCTTTGAGTCTTTTATGGTAGCCTATTTATTTTTCAAATGTTTACCGTGATGAAGATCCAGCAAGAGTCCGAAAACCAATTTTTCACTGGGCTGCGATTAGCTGTTGCAGAATTGGAATAAGAGTTTCTAAAATATCTTGGAACAATTCCAGGACTCATTTGAGGGCATCAGTAAGTCATTACTTGAGTTTTGTTTAAACATTTTGTTAAATCCTTTATCTCTTTATATATATAAAAAAAGTTCCCAAGTCACTGCATGTCTTGAACCCATTTCCTGTTTCTTCCAGTTAGTTTACACAAATAATAAAGTGCAAAGGATAAGAAATTAGTCTGTAGTCAGTTCAAACATCTTCCAGAAGCTTTTGCCCCAATTCAGTGTGATTCCAAGTAGAAATTGATGATGGAAAAAATGTCCCCCCCCCCCTTTTTTTTTTCTTGTCATCAACCAGTCACAAGCCGTTGCAGTCAGACAGTGGCATGTTGGCTGTGAACAAAAGGACTTGGAGGCTTTAATGTGAAAGGTATAAAAAAAAGTACATTTAATTTAAAATACTATGCAAGCTTTTGATGGTTGCATTTTGAATTCATCGTGATTTTGGATTTTCAGATATTCCAGATAACAAATTGCACCTGAGTTTAAACAACAAAAGTGTGTCATGAAGAGGAAAAAAATCTGATGTATTAAATTTTTTCCATGTTCAGATATAACTGTTCTGTCAACAATCATCAACCAGGAACGTCTGAGATTTCGTTAATCTGTTTTCTTCATTATTTTTTTCCAGCCTCTGTCAAGTTTCTCAAACAGTCTGAACTCTCGATTTTCTACTTTAATGTAGACTTTTTTGGTGACACGTCTGTGTACTTGTTTTTGCTAATGTTGATTATGTAGTGTTCTCTAGAAGCCTATGTGTAGTTCAATTACACAAACAACAGCACCAACTGGTGGCTTGGCATGCTAACTGCATCGTTTTCAGCATTTGTGCCATTTCCATGTGTCACTTTCAACATGATGCCGCTTAAACATGATATTTGTCCAAATTAAAATGATGCATTTTCACTTGAAATATTAAAACAGTGAGGAAAAATGTCACATATTGTGCATTTGTGTGCTTTTCAACTTTCCCATTTTAAATTACCGGCAGTGACCGTGACAAGCAACTGCTTCATTTAAAGCTTAACTATTAATCAGTGCCAGAGGCGCACAACAAAAGTAAGTAGAAAACATCATTGTTGCTTTTCTCTCTTTCAGTCTATTGCCACCAGTGTCACCGCCATGTGTGTTCTGCTTGTTAAAGTGACAGTCTTGTTACTCTGAAGTCCCCCAGACAACCAGCTGCCTCTTTGCTTTTGACAAATATTTACTTCTTGCCTTTTTTCCTGATGCTACACACACAAACACTGGCACACTCAGACGCACAGAGCAGCTGATAAGCGCACCATCTGGCCTGAGTGCTGGCTGTTAAGGGCTCATAAAACAGACCCTCACCTATTTGGAGGAGGAGAGCTCCCTGAGCGACAGGCTGGAGAGAATGGCGAACGCACGCGCACACACACTCAGATGCCCACTCACACACTCGTTATTCGCCACTACACTCGTAGGAGTCGAGACGCATTGGAGGTGAGAGGATCAGAGGATGTACCTGTTCTTGTGCTGTGGATTTCTTCTCTCTTCTCTCGTTGGCTCCCTTTGAGGATAAAGATATACAGAGATTGATTCTGCAAGCGTCCAAACTCACCTCGTCGTTACGTCAGTGTCAGTGCTGGAGAATATGCTTCTGCCTTAAGAGATACTGTATGTATGCTTGTTGGCAAAGACGCAAAGAAATGGACTTAAAAAAGAAATCTGTGGCAATCACACGTCTCCCAGAATGATTTCAAGTGCATTTATAGCTGAGTTCAGTCTTCTCATGATCTTTATATTGAGTCACAATGAAGCAGAATTTTATTATTCTCATTTAATCTGGATAGACAAGAACTGTCAGTTTGACAAATCTTTTAAAACACACTTTAAAAACGTTTAATGCTATTGATTTTCTTTTTTAATGTGTTCATTCAATCTTTCAAAATTTCACACATAAATCTCCTATTAAAACTGGAATAATTAGTTTTTTTCTGTATTCATTATCAAAACTGATATGCATTATCAACCAAAAATAGTCTCTTAAACTCATGGAATCATTTGTCTTTTTCTATTAAACTATCAGCACCATGATCACACAAATTTAAAAAGTGTTTGCAAGAATATTTTTTATATTATGAAGGCAGTGATACCGTATGAAAACATTCAAGATTGTAACCTCCGCCTGGTGTGCAGCCCCACCTACCTTGATGCAATCAGAGTCAATCGATCAATAAAGATACCAGTTTTGGTTTTGCATGTGTTGCACCTGTTGAAATTACCACTGAGGGGCCTGCGGCCACCCTTCAGCGCCCTGCGCTACGCTGTTGAAATAGAGCCCTTAAACTGCTTTTGTGTTGCTTTCTTGAGGTTAATGTGCGTCTTTAGGTAGTACAAGGTGCTGTCCTCAAACATGTCAGGCATTTACGTGTCATGTGAATATTAACACTGCAGTATTACAGTCCACGGACCACTTAAGCGAAACAGGTAAACTCGTTATTTTTTCTGGGAGGCTCTCTGTGTGTGCTGAAAGATCACTCAGATTATTCTGAAAAAACAAAACAACCAAAAAACAAAGTGATGTCTTTGTGGAAGCTGCACGTATTCTCTCCTCTCCATGTTGCTGGAAATGCTTGCCAAAACTCGTCCTGGCAGTGTTGCCATCGATGTTTCGAACCGTGCCGTGAGGCTGCTTCTGTGGCTGATTTGTACAGAAACACTTGACATAAGCTTGTGGCAAATTGCAGCCCATCTCCTCGGCATCTGAAGGAAAGAAGCAGCGCTAGAGAAAGAAAGAGTAGAAAGAGTGGAAAAAGATGAAAGTAGCCTGTGCGTGGTCTGGAGCGGTGAAAAAAAGGGATCAAGGGCGGAAGAGGAGAGCAGAGGTGACAACAACAGAGCAGCGGACAGAGATCCCTTCCTGATTGAATGTTTTTTTTTATCCTTTATGCCTCTGCTGTGCACACACACTGCAGAATGCTCTTAAATTTATAAATGAGAAATGGAAGTCCAAAAATGATGAATGGGAGAGAAAAACAAGGCTGTTCCCTTGAGAAAAATTAGCTGTTGATAGCGAGGGGCAGATGAAAATGGCAGAGGAGGGCGAGACGGGGGTGAGCAGAGAGTTATGAAAGATATTTTTTTCCACCTCCACTCTCTGACTTGTAAAGTGTGACCTCTCCGGATGAAAGTGTGCTTTGGAAAGGGGGGGCATGTGTCACCGCTTCCTCTGCAGCCCAGCCAGGTCATCAACCAGCATCCACATAAAAGCTGTCCACAGATGGTCCAGCACTTGGCTGCTGATGCTTCAGGTCCATCCAGTCAATTCAGAAACCATTTAGAGTTTCTGATTGTCTTTTTTTTCCCTCCCCCTTTTTCACATCATCTCCTCATCTGAGCCTCAGTACTGGAAGTAGTTTTGCTATTTACTCACTGGATCTTTCCTCCTAATCATAAGTGAACCTAAAAATGTATAGCAAAACTGCGTTTGGTTCCTGCTCGGCTCCGTGGTTTTAGCCCCATACACACACACACACACACACACACACACACACACACACACACACACACACACACACACACACACTTCACTCTTGCAGAGGGAACAAGACCCTGTCTCGCTCTGGCAGAGCTGAACTCAAACCCAATTTTCTCTCAAACGAATAATTCATCTCCATACGAGCAACCTGCAGATACAGCCTCAGCCTGTCCTTGCCTGTTTGGCCCCGACGCCGTCACTAAGAGCTCAAATGGTAATGGCTTGCTTTGATAGATCTGGGCAATTTTCCCAAGGTCGCCACAAAATCAAATTACTTGTGACAATAGATGGAAATCTGAACATGCAGCGAGGTCCACATCAACTTCAGAAAGTGACAGATACAGTGTGGGATGCTTGACATAATGAACATATTCATGTTTGACACAAGTTCTACACATGTCACATGTACTATCATTGCTTTGTACATTTGCAGTGATACTGATGGGAGTTTTATCTCTTGAATGCTTTGTGTGTTTTTGTCTCGTCAGAAGAACCTTGACGGACCTTCAACGGGTATTATCAAATGTCTGTTTGAGAAAACGTGCTTCAGAAAGAAATAATAATTATCAGGGGATTAATGAAAATATCACATTTTCTTTCATTCATTTTCATTTATTTATTTAACAGACTCAAGGTCCATATAAAAGAAGAAGAAACACAAACAAAACAAAGACAGACACACGATCTGTCTTTACACTTTTCTTTGATTAAAATAAAATCAGTTGTCTTGGAAATCATTGTAAGAATTAAGCACAAGAAGGCCGAGCGCACCCTTTAGTGCACAATGAGCAGAAACAGCCCCAGAACCCGACAGGCACTGAGAATCTCACTGATCTGTTGATGTGGAGGTGGATCCTACAGCCCTCTTCCTCTCATCTGCCAATGGTTACATGGAAACCAGTGACAGACATTTAATTACATTGGCATCTATAAAAAGAGATGGCGATATCTTTTGTGAACCAATCCCAGACTGTCATGCCGTCGTCCCATGTCGTCTATAAAAGATAACCTTTTGGATTGCTTTGGTTTATGTACTGATTGATTCCAGCCCTAAAGATAAAAAAGACCTGAAGTGAATGTTGTAGTTTGTCAAAGATTAACCCTGGAACATTCTCAGTTACTGTTCGTCTCAGCGTTAGAGGCAACCCTGATGCTGATGATTATAACTATAATCACAATTATTATAATAATTTTTCACAATCAAGACAATAAAGCATAACACACATGCCCTGTTTTTATTTTCAAGGGAATTTTATTGGATTTATGTTGGGAAAAAAATTCTTTAGTTTTTTTTTTTACATTTTTGGGATAAATTCATGATTTAGATGCACTAAATGGGAATGCTTTTTTGTAATAATCAGCCTCCTCCAGTATTCTCTAATTTTTCCTAATTATTTTCTTGTATTTCATTGTTAACTGAACAGGAAACAAAGAGATGCACAGTCGGCAGTATGATGACTCACCCAGTGAAGAGTTAACCTTGAATTTCATGAATTTCAGTCAGACATACTGGTAGAAATGTCCAGATTAATGCACCTCTCTTCAGTCTCTCCTGCATGTTAACTGACGGTTGATGTCAAAGGTTATCGTCGTGTTAATGTACAGTGCAGGTGCCAAAAGCTGCACCAGACGGAGTCGCTCATTATGGCTGTGTTGTGTGTTAACATGAGCTTTTCTTTCTGCATGAAGTGTCTCTCTTCTTTATTCCTCTCGCTGTCACTGATGTATTTCCTTACAACTGTGAAGCGACCAGCAGTCAGTTGACATCCTTGTCAACCAAGCAAGCAGGAAGAGGAGGGAATTGATTTACCTCGGAAATGCAGTTGCAGAGGAAACAGAAATTTCCCAGAAAAAAAAAAAAAAAAAAGTGGCTGAGAGATTGAGAGGCTGGAAAGAAAATAATGGAGCGTAATTAAAACGCTGAGCAAAGAGTGCAGCTTTCCGTTGTGTCATAAGATGTTGCATTTCCGAAATTGTTTTGAACAGCAGGCGAGTAAAGCTTCATTTGTCTGCTCGCGTTTCCACGCCTGTCAGAAACTCATTTGCCGGCATTTCGGCAATTAGTGACAAAAAAAAAAATTGCAAAACCTGTGGAAACGTTCAGTGTACGTACGCCAGAATAAGAAAGACAAAACATCTCCCCGAGCCAATTTGCCCACACATTATAAGCAGAGATAAACAATCGCGCTGAAAATACGCCGGAGTGTGTGAAAATAATTGTCTGACATTTCTGTCGTGGGTAAAATGACAGCAGTGAGCGGAGAGATAGTCGAGGCCCGCGTGCTTGGTGATTAACAAAGGACTGTCTGTGATTTGACACTATAATCAGCGCTCACAAAAGGAGCGGATATATCTCCTATTCATCACGGCTCTCTCTCACTCAGAGCTCATTTCTGTCCTCCAGCTTATGGCAGCTCTTTCTAACTTGCATTTTCTCTTCATTTCGTGTTTGTTTTCTTCTTGTCGGCAGCATGTCTCCAATTTCCTTCCTCATTCTCAGCTCCTCTCTTTTCCTTTATTTAGTTTTCTTCTTACCTACTTTGTTTAGTGTTCCATTTTTTCCTTTGAAATCATCTTTTTTTTAAGCCAGTCCTCTGCTTTCAAAAAATAAATATATTTTTTGAGGTGTTTTAGTACATTTGCTTGAACATTACAAGCCAGAATAAGATTAAACATAGAAAATGAAGAAGTGACTTTATGCAGTACATAACAAAAATCCATTTTGGGTTTTATTGCAATGTTTGTTTGTTTCCAGAAAGGTCCTGTTCCCAGCCATGTAATTATTAAATATTTGTCCTGGTTCATACTTGTTAAGATAGAATTACCAAAAAACAGACTATATTAAGAGTAAACAGAGCAAAGCTTTGGGACATTTCTGTCTGTAATACATATTCTGCACAGGGAATCCAATGTGTATGACGTCTTAAAAAACTGACAGAGGATTATTTATATACACATAAGTTAAAAGGTATAAGAACAACTAAATAAATCTAAATGCCATTAAAATTATGATTATGCCATTCAAAATGTTCAAAAAAAATTCAGATCAAAAGCTGTCAGTACACATTTTGAAGTCTTCAAAGTAGATTTTCTAATAGATCTTATACTTGAGGCAACAGGAGTAACCTGATAGAAACTAGTATATTTCTCTACATTATCTTTCTTCTATCTTTCAACCTCATCTGCTACGGCGGAGAAAGGCCGGCGGGAAAGGTACAGAGAGGTCCCCCGTCCATCTCAGGGTTCCCTAACAAACACATGCACCTCCAGCCAGTTCCATTCATCCTTTCACAAAACGTAAGGAGCACTCGTCTTCGGAAGACGAGAGGAAACTAAAGCACTTCTACATCACTACAAACATGAAAGCCCAGATTTACACCCTGAGTGTCAACCACCACAGGGAATTTCATGATGCTGGACCATTAGCACATTTTGCCGTGTCCGTGACAGTCGGGGAAGAGGAGGGATCTATCGTCCTGAGCTTTTTGATCCTGGCGAAACAAGTCGTAATCTATATCTGGCATGTGGCGCTGACAGCTTCCAATAACGTGGAGAGGACTTCCTCCCGCCCGGTGAGTTTGCACTGGTGACCTGTACAGAGAGTACCCTGCCTCCCCTTGAGCATGCTGGGTTTGGGTCTGGCCCCTGTGACCCCACAAAGGATCAGTGGTGCAGGAAGCCCAAGGACATATGGAGTTTTTCGGAGGGACTCTGGAAGATCATTGAAGTTCCAGGGAAAGGCTCTCAAAGAACAAGCGAACTCCACACAGAGGGATTCCAGACTGGACTCAAACGGACTGTATTTCCACTCTGATTCACGAGGACTAACCTCACTGTCTATCTATAAATTCACATTCTGATTTCACAGTGAAACATGCAGTGAAAAGCTAAGTAATAAATATTCAGTCATGTGAAAACTCAGAAATAATTGATAAATTGATCAAATCTGCCTCGGCACCAACCTGCTTCTGCATTTGAATAACAGAACCACATTAGTCTCATAACTACATCATTATTCTCATCACATGTCTCTCCTGCCCGATAATGCATGCAGTGTCCATCGTCCATCCTGGCTGGGTTGTTGGTGTCTTGTCTCCAGATAGGCTGTGTGACATAAACAGTCCCGCTGATGGCTCATTCATCACACACCACTTTGGACGCTCACAGGGCAAGAGAGCAGTTTGTAATAGCTGGCTGGGCTGTCATACCTGCGTACGTGTGCCTCCCTGTGTTTGTGTGTTCTTGTTCTCCTCTGCATCTTTGTTCTGCTCTGATTCACACAGACCCGTTCACTGGTCTCGCTGCTGCTGCTTCTTCACACACACACAGAGAGAGCTCTGTTGTGAATTCCCCTTTATACTTTACTGCTTTTATTCCCCATAGCTGGGGCCCCGGGGGAGGAGACTCCTATTTGACTTTGCATGTAAGAATTACGCCTCGTCCATGCTGCCAGCTTCGCCTCTCTCCAGCGTGCGCTCTTCGTTCTCTGCCGTTATCACTGAAGGCCATCGCAACTCCAGGTGAATAAGTTGATGTTAACAAGCAACCTCTGACAAAGTCGTGCTGCACAGATGATCCCGTTGCTGCTGACGATGAACAAACACTGTACAGACGGTTGCTGTGATGAATGCCTCACTAATCCAGTCACATCCATGCTCACTTGGAAGATAAAATGGAAAATGGTTGCTGCCATAACAGAAACGTGATTCTTAAGTTCTGCAAGATCAATGAGTCATACTATTTGCGGCACCCGTGCTTATGCTCTGGCAATAACAATTTCATGTAAATCACCATTGTTGCAGCCTTTTTCCCACCGAAACAGCTGTAATCAGTGTGGCAGTCAGTAAGTGGAAGCTTTTACACTGTGTTAAACACCTGGTGGTTGATGCATGCATATTAACCCCCCCCCCCCCCCCCCCCCCCCCCCCCTTTCCGAAAAAAAGCCTCAACAAGGTTTTCATTACATTCTACAATGATGATAATGTTGACGAGCAGGTATTTTATATTAAAAAAAACACACCACGGCACCACTCTGCAGACTTAGAGGTTGACAATAAGAACAGCAATCATCCAAACAAGTTTAACACTGAAGCAGCCACGGTAAATCACACTGCTGCAGCGGCTGGTGTTGTGGTTAGCATCCTCGACTCACACCTGGCTGGAGTCCATGCTTCGGGAGGCTTTTGTGTGCCAATCAATCCAATTATATGTTTTAGAATTTAAATGGAAACGCTAAAATTGAACCGAGGCGTGAATGTGTGAATGAATGTGTTTTCCCTGCGATGGACATGTGGCCTGTGAAGGCTGTTTTACCTGTAGTCAGCCGGGATCTCCTCCAGCACCCCAGACACCCATGTTGGATGTGGAGACACCACAGCAGAAGGTTGTAGATTTTCTGTGTGTCCTGAATGTATGGGTGGTGGTGGATTGTGTGTTTCGTGAGGAGGAAGCGCACGCTCTTGTTGCTATTCTGCTTGAAATGTTACTCATGCTCCAGTTTTTGTCTGGATGCCAACTAATTTGTTCTTCTGATATAATTGCTGGTCTAGTTTATTGTCTGCTGGAGGCAACAGCTGGTAACCAGGAAATGTTGATATGTCCCAGCTCCATCATTTTTATTGCGTGGGTGCTTTCAGTGTTACACAACACATCATGGATGTTGTAATTAGAGATTTAGATTTTAAGAAATGATCAAAGTAATACCGGCACAATTTGTGTTCCCCATCATAGGTGCAGTTGTGTGTAATGCCGTTAGGTATGTGTGTGTTATGGATTTGAGCTTCGACGGGCTTCATGAATCACTTTGTCCTGCACTCTCACACATATGAGCCACAGATCTGTTCTCTGTGAAGCAGCCATCAGCCGCTGAGATTTAATGATCTGATGTTTCGTCTGTCACTCCTGAAGGTAAGCTGTGCGTCTTTGTGTGCGCGTGTGTGTGTGTGTATTGACCGTCACACACCACATTTTCTATCCCTCACCTCCTCCTCTCTCCTCCCTCTCCTCCATCTGTCGCCTCCTGACAAACACATGGTGTCTTGTTTGGTCGACTCAGCAAGGCCCCCGGCTCGGTGTCCTGCGTGTATAGGCGCACACACGCACACACGCACACACACACACACACACACACACACACACACACACACACACTCGCCATCCGTCATACTTTGTTGTTGTGTAGAATAATAAGGCTGAGGCGTAGGGTGTAAAGCTGTATGTAGCAATCCTGAAAATATGACAGAGACTTGAGTCATTGGACACGTCCAGTAACTCACAAGGTCTACCCTCTGTGATTATATTTTAAACTGCAGTTCACTGACTCAACACTGGCAGCAGGCTCATCCTGTTCGCCCTCAAACTGAGCCAGAGTATCAACATCATCCGGAGAGACGTGGGGAGAGAGGACACAACAGAATGGAGGAAGATAAGAGAGACGGAGAGCAGCTAAGACTAATGAGAGGAGCAAACTGGGATGAAGATCCAGAGAGAAAACACTGAGTAAAGACCATTAGACGAAAGACTGAGTGGTTTTACAGTCGGCTATCTTGATGCATTAGGATATAAAAATGAGGCTGATTATGAATGTCAGGTTTTGTGAGCACAGATCATCAAATACTAACACTAACCGTGGACAGTATCTGAAGAGTCGAATGTCAGGTGTAACAGATGCGTTTGTGCATGGTAATGCACTTCAGTTGTGTGGAAAATTGTTTTCCTTTTGTGCCTCAAACGCATTGGTGAATACTTTGAAACGATGGGAGCAATTTTGAAAAAAACCAACAATATCTTTGTTATTCCAAGTCCGTGTTGTCTTTTTCTATTAAAATCAGGTCATCGCCCGTTCCAAGTCTCACCCTGAAGCACTTTGACACGCTGACCATCACCACAAAGAATGAAACGATGGGTGTGTTGACATGGGACTCTTTCATTACGAATGAAAGTCAATTCCACCTTAAAATAGCCAAGTAAACATCTAATTCCACATTAACTACTTTAATCAGAATTAAGTTTAATCATCCTTGAGTGGGATTATAAGTAAATTGAGCATGTAAACCTTCTGTTCCGCCTTAACTTTATCCCGGTCATTCTGCTCATTCGCTTTCTCTCACGATGATGTAATATTTCAAGATGGCAGCCCACAGCAAGCGTTCAACTCGACCAGAGACGATTTATTTAACGGGGGCCTTTGAAGAAATGAATATCATGAAAGTAGCCGATGGACAGGCGCTGAACAATGTGGACATTTTTAAAGCTGAAGCATCAAAGTTAATTGAGAAAGAAAGACAGAAATCGTCGACTCCTGTTTACTTCTAGACATGAGTCGCAAACCCAGAGTGTTAAAGTGGATTTAATCCTTGTTTTTTCCCATGTGAGCACAAAGCTAATGAATCTCACCCTAACCACACACACTCACAGACAATGCAAAGATACTCCAATATGTCGTATTACCATTTCATTTCTTACTCGCATCACAGCGAAAAGACGCATTTCTGATGAGGGCCTTTAATGTGCAAAGTTTGCATATTCTTCCAGATCCTTTTTGCTTTTCTCTCTGGCTTCATACTACACTCAAACACATGACACAAACACACACTTGTTAGGTGAATTAGTGCCTGTGTGTGTGTGCATGTGCATGAGAGAGAGATTAAGTGTTTGTATTGAAACCTCGGCAGGCTCGTGATCTCCAGCGTTAGATGAAATCGGTTCCAGCTCTGTGGACTCTAACTTGAGATGGTTGTGTGAAAGGATGGATGGACGGACTCTGTATGTGAAGTAATTGTAATTGTTTTTATTTTTAAAGCAGTGAACACACTTGTACATGCTAGCATTGCATAATAACACAGTGTCCATGCAGCACTGTGTGGTTGTTTGATATATTGATGTTCTTGTGCTGGAATACAATCATCGCACTCTGACAGGTCCTAAAGATTGCTGGTCATGATTTTGGAGCTGCATCACGCTGTGGGGCGTTGGCATCATTAACACTTGGATGATATGGGAAACGTGCTGGACACACGTGGACCTCTGCTCCACGACTCTGATTAAGAGCTGTCACTGTCCTGCTTTTAAGAGGAAGAGCACTTCTTCACTGAGAACCCTCGACAGAGAAAGAACAAATACGACCTTGTAGGTCTGATTGAATTTGACATGGCAGGTTCGATCAGTGTGTCGTTTCACACAAATTCAACTGACAGTCATGCACACAGTGTTGTTACTACTACTTGCCACATGATAAATTCATGGAACAGGATGTTTAAACCACTAACACCACAGATCAAAGGATGCTTTTAGGTCTGGAAGGGAAAATAGAAGGAAAAAAAATAAAAGCCTAATAAAACCCCAAGAAGGAAAAGTTTAAGACAAAACATTAGGAAATTTAAACTGCGACAAACCTCCCATTCCAGTTCTTTAATAGCGGGGTCTTCTAAGGTTGCCCTTTGTTAGAAGAACACAACAAAATCATGGAAATTAAAGTCAGGAGTGAAATATGATCGTTGATGGGAATTCCAGACTCTCAGCTTCTTTTCTTCAAAGGCAAATGCTGATTTTGTGTGGGAAAGCTTAACATTTGAACATAATCCAGCTCAGGTCTGTTTTTCTGCTGCAGACAATAACGTTAAATTAACTCAAGCGCTTTAGTCACTTGTGGGAATCCGCTTACATTCTTGAAATGATCCCCTAGTGCTGTTAACACCGGCTCCAAGCCTTTGTGTGTTTAATACGTTTTGTTTCCCGCTTCGAAATGCATCCATCTTATTTTGCTGCCACTTTTATTTGTGTGTCCTGTTCAACTCTGGGTTTCTCATGTCATTTAACCTGATATACAGCACTGAATGTGGGATCATGACTGTTTGCGTTGCTGCGTGGGTGTCACCCTGTTGTTTTATGTGTAGATAACTCATATAGGAACAATTTCCCGATCCCGATAGCGCACGCACAGCCATAACTCACTTCTTCTCTGCTCTCCTGAGAAGGAAAGACAGCATGCGCTGGTAAACTTATCTTAAAGTAATAATCCGCCACCCTCTGCCGTTTGTTTGGCTGCTCTGCGGCCGATACGGTGCAACAGAGATTCCTGAAGCTCTTACATTTAAAAACAGCTGTCAAGCAGGTCCAGAAAAATACTTTATCACACGGATGATGATTCATTTTGCACTGCCTGCGGAGGAAATGGGTCGTTTGCATGAGAGCCTGCAGCTGGCAGACAAATAAGAGCGCCACCCAGAGACACTCAAATTTTATTAACAGAAACCCAAGACTAAAAAGAAACGGACAGAGGAAGGCTGGGAGGGGGAAAGGGATTTCTGTGACACTGAAAAGCAACTTTGCTCTCTCTCATGTCTTTTGTCTAATTGAGTAAAGAGCTTATAGATCTGGTTTTAACATAAAATCAAGAAAATTGTTGAACACAAAACAGAAAAACCATGACACACAGAATGAAAACAATTACTACTCCGGTTGCATTTTAAACTAAGTAAAAGTCGGGAAATTTGTATTTTTAGATCATTTCTTTAACAGTGCTTCTTGACAAGAAATTCTAGCTTTGCAAAACGTTATTATTCTCCTGTTAAATGTTTGCACATTTGTGAGTATCGTGCATTTGTGGGATTAGTAGAAGAGCTGTGCATGTGGGTTTCATGCATGAACAATAAACTAAATAGTCTCTGCCACTACTAAACAGTTTTTCTTGAAGTCTTGGTTAATGTCTGAAAAACCTAGGCAATCATGAATTCAATGCTCAACACTCTGGTTCCTCCTTGTATTAGTCACTGACCTGGTCACACAGGTCCTCAAAGCAAGAACACAAGCAACTGCACAGAAAACCTTGTTGTCACTGGCAGAGAATATTTGGTTAATGTTTCATCGGTGTAATCCACATACTCAGTTCTGCTGCTCATTCAAAGACAAATGTCTTGTTTTGTTGTTGTCTCGAAACACAATGAGACCATGAATGAATGAATGATTGAATGATTGATTGAATGAATGAGGTTTATTTTGGTTACGATAAATTGTACAAAACTTAATCTGTCAGTCAGCCAACAAGTAGTTGTTATGCATGCCTGCTCTAAACATTTTCTGTCTTATTTGAACTTTTTTTATTTGTCCTCATTCATGTGGCACTCCGCTCTGCCACATCTCCTGGGGCTGCAGCCCATCACAGTGAGCTCTGCTGGACGGAGAGGTTGCGCCGTCGCCCGGTCGCTAATCCGGCAAAGACTGAAAACAAACAAACACAGTCACCAGGACAGTCTTCAGGTCAATTCATAGTCCTCAGTTTTCCTGACAGAGGTATATATATATTTGCTTTGTGGAAGAAAGATGGATGGATGGGTGCGTCATGTGGTGATTGGTCTCGAGGAGGAAGGAGGAGGTGTCATCCATCACTCTGCCCTCAGCTTGACTTCTGCTGCATTCAGACGTCAATTGAACTCTGCTTGAACTGCACCAGGGTTTGTTTCAATCTCAGCAAAGCTAACAAGTGTCTATAGGTGTGAATGCAGTTGTACTTGTCTTATTCTGAAAGGTCACTCTGATATCTGTAATGTTGTTTGGTCTATTATCCAATATTTTTAATTAATTTAAAATAGTACCCTATCAAATTTAAAGTAAATCATTTCTTTGTGTAGTCTATCTTTATTTTATTTGATGCTACATAAGATTCAATCGTTTTATTTCTGTATTCTTCTCTTTAATTGAGCTTGATCAATGGATGTGTCACATGTCTTTTCATAATATTTGTTGACTTCTATGATTGATAGCAATTATACCATAAGACCTTTGAACATCCCCCATTGGTAAATGTGTCCTTTTGTAGCTGTTAGTATATAATAATGAGTCCCAACACTTGAGCTGCTATTTTTAGTCAAATGAGCAATTTCAAGAGGCCGACTCCGCAGTGAAGTGAGTGGGGAAGTTGCATGTGTGTGATACCAAAAGGAGAACCGTATGATTATAAAAACGAAGTGGTTGTGTAATAGATGGATTTGTTTATTACAAATACTTTAATGAATGTGTTGACACATTTGTCTCCCTTGGACTGTGCTGCGAATGATGTAGATGCATATGTGGCTTTGCACTTGTAGTTATTTCTGTCTGCATAAACATATGTTCATTGAAAATGGGTGAATCACAGGAAGGATTACTGTGCAAAGGCAGGAGATTAAATAGAAGGAGTGATATGAAGTGGGACTTAATGGCAGGTACAGACGGAGACACTTAGACTCCAAACTGATGTGAGATAACCCTTTGAGCTGTGACTTTTATGCTTTTATTACTTTCTTTCTAAGTCCAATGATGGTGCGGATTGGGCAGGAAATGATATCATGTTTAACATTTAACAAAACTTCTCCTGGAGCGTTACCCTGCAAAACAGTTAGACTTATGAATGAAAATGTAGTTTTCAATATTTTGTTTACGGTCTACCAGGGTCTTAAAGGGAAGGAACTCTGAAAGAGAGCGTGTGAAACAAATTCACCGAAAGTAACACTGATTATTGGGAAAGGGAGAAAAAACTGTGAAAAAGATGAGCTACGGGAAGAGAAGCGGGGCTGCTGTAAAGAAGAGAGAAGCTCTGAAGTGGCAACACAAAAACCAGAGCCAACACAACAGACAGCGTCTCTGCTTGACACTACGCTCTCACCGGACTCAGCTCAAGGTACACCTTTTGAGATCCATATTTGGACCTCCTCCTACCTTCATTTTTCACCGTATAGCTCCAGCGAGGCGCTGCAGTCATTCTTCTGCTGCAGTTATTGTTGGAGCTCGGCGAGTACAATCTCAACGATGAATCTCCCGTCACTCCCCAAACGAAGCCTCTTGAGCATTGACAAATTAGAAACTGAAGGACAGACGTATAATTAGATCGAGCGGTCCCAAAATGAAAGAAAGCAATAAGTGCAAAGGGGTTCCATCTATTACTCGCAGCCACTTAAATTTCAGAGGGTTTTTGAGGACTGGACTCAGTCCCAGGTAACACTCAACAGGAGCAAATGTAGTGCGATGGTTTTCCGATTGGACTCTTAACATGTATGTGACTGAATGTCTGCATGGCATTCATGTTTCATCTACATTGCACAAGTGTACCTTAAAGAAATTACCATGAGTGTACATTGTTGATCTATACCAAGGGTGGACAAATGGTAGAATTATGGCCAAGCATTTGATATTTTCATTTTGAATGAATCACTTGAGTGACACATACTAAGAGTAATGTCTGTTGATAACAGGCCTCCAGTGGCCTCCGAGCATCTGACGTCTGCGAGGACAAATGTTTATGAGGCAGATGTTGCTTTGGCGAAAGATGGCGGCTCAGACTCTTCTGTTTCTCTTCCTGAATGTCTGAAAAGCCACAGATAAGCATGACTAGACTCACCTTTACGAAAACCACAGCAGGTCTGAACAAACTGGAATGCTGCTTTGGTGGAATAGTTCCAGGTTAACATACAAGTGTTGGTGAATTGTCACCAGTAAAACAGAGCAGGGTTATTTCACCATGTTCGTGATGATAACATGACAGACGGAGCCAGTTCCAATAAACATGTCAATTACACAAAGCAATAAACCCGTTTTTATGTTGATGCCTGGCAACTCCCAGGTCCATTAGAGAATAATCAGAGCAGCTCAAAAAGCCCAAACAACTGTGTGCAAATTTCAGCACGTACAGTCGCCGTTTCTGAAAGGCTCTGACAATTTGCTTTTTGCTTGTTACATAATCACCATCACCATTACATGATGCAAAACTGTCAAACACATGTAAGTGCCACATGCTCTGTACATAAGGTTTATGACCCGCCGAGCGAGCGAGCGAGGCAGTGTTGGCATTTGTTTGTGCTGAAAAGATCAACGTTTAATTTGTAAGATGACATGACATTTCAGAGGTATTCTCATATTTACGACCTCTTTGCCATTTTCTTTTGAACTTGGGATGTTTTTCCATCGATACCAGACACGTCTACTGGGCCGAACCACCGATCGCATCCTGATATTGATGAGGCCGACAGGGTCTAGAGATGGATTAGTCTGCAAAGGCATGCCTGTGTCTAGTCAAGCTCTTATTGGGATTTACACCAATATGTATTGAAGGAAATAACTATAGACATGGATTAGTGTAAAAACAGGGTGGATTTGTGGAGGACTCACAAAATGTCAGATGTTGCACTAAAGTAATTGGCAAGAGACTGCACCACTGATCAGGGATGTCATTTATTCTTAATTGTTTTGAGTGTGTTTTGGATTTTTGCTTCTCAGCTGTTGCTGGACCTTTCCTGAAAATACAAACAGAAAACGATCACGTTAAGGCAAATTTGATCAACTACAACTAAATGCTTGAGCACAGTTATGTTCAAGTTCCAAGAAAAATTAGATTAATTTAGTTAGTCACCACTTTAGGAAGTAGAGGAATTGCTGACTTGTTACCTAAGTGAAAATACTTGAAAAAGTAACTTGCACATTGCGCTGTGACACATTAGCTGTGCTGACGCCACTCTTTGGGTCTCTTAAATGTCTGATTCACTCATGACTGCATGCTGAATTTGTATCAGGAAGGTCAGACTCAAGCGGTGCTGCACACAAGTTATTTTTATCCATTTCAGTAAAACAGTCATTATGAAGTCTTTTTTTTTTTTTTCATCTTGTGTTCCATTGCACCGAGAGAACACATGGAAAACGTCAAACACTTTATTAATTGATGCCATTGAGATGTGGCAGCAACAGCGCAGTATACAGGAAACATTTTAGACCATGAGCACATTACATCTGCTCATATCCACAAACTAATGCTACTTCCAGCTGGACATCCTTCCTGATGCTGTTAGGAAGAGAGATATATCTGGGTGCTCTCTGGGTATAAAAATGATTTTGAAAAGTATTCGTTGAGATTAAAGGTTCTTCTGATGGAAACGGACACAGAGAGACCGCAGCTGTGCAACTGTTTTCATGCTTAACTTCTGCAATTACAACAACTTCTGTTATTGTGTTTGCATTAACAATTTTAGCTAATTATTTTAGTTTAGTAATCAGGAGCCCGTTAGTGGCAGAGGGAGTTTCGTGATGGTAACGGGCCACTTTTCACACACGTCAGTATATAGTCTATCTAAAAGTAAAACAGTGTATTCAAGGCATATTTTATGTGATCTTCTATTCAAGGCGATGGGGTCAGGATATTTCCCAGCGGGCCTGAACACTATTTAAATTGAAGCACATATCTGAGAACCTCAGGTCCAGTTCACACAATTTATTCTTTGCAATGATATGATACGGTTATGAATAAAAAAATATATTGATATATGCATGTTGTTTGTAGACAGGAAACAAGGAATCCATTTGTTGTTGCAGACTACTGTGAGCTGGATGGTATAAAGCAGCGCTCTCTAGAAGACTGCCTCTCACAGTTAATGTCTGCTCTCAGAACCTGATGCCGTCGGAGGGAGACGGTGTTGTATGGAAGTGTCTCGCTACGTTATAATTTTCTGTGTGGGTGAAACAAAACACCGGGTTGGTCCGCACCTCATCTCTGCCTCAATCCCCTGGATTTATCCAGCTGCTGCCAGCCATCCCAACACTGTGTGTGTGTGTGTGTGTGTGTGTGTGTGTGTGTGTGGTACTCACTCTGCAGCAGTTGTGAAGGTCACACACTCCAGCAGTGCTGTAGTTGGGTCAAGTATTTTGTTCAACAGAGTGTGTTGCCTTTGGAGCGCCTCAAGGTCGCACGTAGTAGTGGGACATGTCATATTGTATTTTAATTTACTATAAGAGACATGTCAGAGTATCTAATCTATATGGGAGTGTGTAAGTGTGTGTCCTCTTATAGAATGAACTGCAAAGGGAGGTGACGCTGGTGGACTGACATCTGTTTCCGTGACACTTGAGGACCTGTGAAGTGACAGGAAAGGCTGCTTGGCACCATTGAGGCATGCTACAGTTGTGTGTGTGTGTGTGTGTGTGTGTGTGTGTGTGTGTGTGTGTGTGTGTGTTTGCATTCAACATAAACCAAGTGTTGGAACTCGTAGAAAACTTGTCAGAAACAAATTAATCTGACATTATTAAAACATTAATCGCGCTCAGTCAGGCAGTGACAGAGTGATCACAGCTCTGCAACGCAAATGAAACAGAAGAAAACTCAAATTTGTCCACTTTAGTTTAAATTGGATGTCTTATAGGTCTTACAGCTGTATTTACTCCAGTCATGCATGTCGACGTGGAATAAAATTAATTCACTGATGAATCCAGCAAGCACAAATACATTGATCCAATCTTACAGATTAAATATTTAAGTATGGACACATACCCTCCTCCCTGAACTGAGTGCAGCTTTTAACACCATCGTTACAAATTTACCATCTTCAGAGATCTGCATAACAGACGACAAGACCGTGATTGTTTCCTTCTGTTCAACACTTTTTGTGAAGTTCCAGATAGTAATTGTCCTCATTCTCTACAAACAGGCAGATAAGCTACCAAAAAGGCTAAACTACTGAAAAGGTTTCAGCCATGCTTTCCACCCTATCTACTCTCGACTCATTCTCATTAAAATAAAACTGCCTATAATTTTAAAACTGTGTCATCTAGAAAAACACAGGAAGAAACGTCATATTGTCAATCAGTACATCGATATGCAGATGTCCAGTCAAAATAAGCAAGGTGACTTATCAGATTGCTTAAATTAATGATTTCCACCTGGAAGAAGCTGGAAAAAGCTCCATCTGACTGTATGTACTTGTTTTCCAGTGTTACATGAGGCAAATCTATCTCCTCTGACTATTTACTTGGTTGTTCCTCAGTGTATAACACAAAAAAACAAAAACAATGTCACACCTGTTTGTGAGCGTGGGAGGGGCTGAAAGAGTGTTTTTGTATTTGGAAGTGAAAAGATACAGGTGTCCAATTCCCTCCCCGTATGACGCACATTAGCACCCTAGTGAAATGTTTATGCATACGCGTGTAAGTGTACATACATGCGTGTGTGTGTGTGTGTGTGAGTGTGTGTAACAGTCTGCCTCTGGGGGATGTTTGACAGATCAAGTTAGCCGTGAGCTTATTTATCCGTCTCTTCTCTCCCGATCTGGGAAAATCCTCAGGTGGCTGTAAGTGAGAGAGCCACAGTCGCACACTATGTCAATCAAACATCCCACACTTAGGATTTTTTAGAAGTACATTCCAATAAGGATAATAACTATAAATCTGTCTTTTTTTTTTTTCTTGAATAGTTGTCAAGGGGATACAGCCTTGGGGGTCCTTCGGGCAGATTCGCTGGCAGCTGTCTGGTTGCTATGGCACTGATCACACACAGGAAAAGCAAAGTGTGAGGAGGGAGAAAGAGGAGGCCTTCTGTTTGATTGTTGCATGTGTAGCCACTGTTTTCTCTGCTTAATCTATTCTGCTGTCGGGCAATTACAGAAGCATCTCATCGACTCAAATGTCTTTGTGGCTCATCTTGAATTATCCATTTCTCTAATCGTCCTCTCCACCAGGAGTCTGAGGGGAGTCTATTTTAGTTGGCAACATTCACCTTTTTTATCACCGCCACTCTCACCTAGACAAACTGCACAGGATGTGAAATATGAATCACCGCCCTTTTTTTTTTCCTGCTTCATCAGGCGTTCATGTTGCTCGTATACTGTAGTTTTATGTCTGTGTCCTTGTGTGTCTGCACACTTTTATCTATGCTGCTGCGTGCTCGTCTGATAATGCACCTGCCTGTTATTACCCGTTCATATGCAGGTGCCTTGTGGGATATGGGTATGTATTTAGGAGGTCTGTTAACATGAAGTAAGTGGGTTGGTCCACATGTACAGTCCTGCCTCTTTTTTTTTTTTTTTTCATCATAATATAATGTTTAGTTAAGAAAAATTATTCACTCCGTTGTGTCACATTGATTTTTAATTATTTTTTTACTGCTGTGAAAATAATTCCAAACGTTTGCTCTGGTTATAAATGAAGTGCAAAACCAAATTTTTGCATCTATCTGTGTGCATCTTTGATAACACTGAGGGAAAATGATGAATAAGGTTTTGCGACAAATTGATATTGACTTCAAACTCAGTCACAGCTTTACTACAAATCCTCGATCATCCTCTAAAAATAACCTCACGATGTGCTGAGGACAGTCCAGCTCTAAAGAATTGATTCACAAGTAGGATCATTGGAAATCTGTTCCTGTGTGTAGAAGAGACTGCACTCTGTAAACCTGTGTTTGAACCCTTAAAAAGAAAGAAAACTTCCTAGCACAATAGTAAAACATTAAACTTAAAAAGAAATTAAGTTAATGGCCATTTTAATGCCAGGAGAGCTGGTGAGGGTTGTGGGGGACGAGGAGTTCTGGGTTTCTCTGCTCTCCATAATGACGATCCTTAGATCCTCACTGCTGAAGTGTTGACAGTGAAGGGTGGAGGTGGGAGTGTGATAGTACAGGGCTGCGCGAGAGCAAAAAGGTGTTCGGAAGATGACATTTATAGATGACACCATGAATGCCTCATGGATGCAACGTAACAGGATGATTTCGACTCTGCAGGAGCTGAACGGAGAACGATCGGAAGCACCCTGCACAAATCTTATGAATGACTATCAAAACATAACGGGGACAGCAAAGTGTTGATGTCTCCACAGACTTGTGTAGCTTTGACTTTGAGCCGTTTATTTCTGTTGTGAAGAGAAAAGCAGCATACTTTGTTGACCCCTTTGAAGACGATGCGCGTATAAGGAATGGTGGGCTGCTATGCTGCGGCGTCCAGGGTGGGGATCATGTGCCTTGCCTTCCAGTGGGGTTCAAACCTGCAACCCTCCAATACCATGTCTGTGTTACGGTACAGGTCATAGGCTCAGAAGTGGACAACAGGAGGAGACGGAGGCTGGAGCTCAGAACACAGCTTATTTGATTACAGAGTCTTGGATTAGAGGGTTCTGTGATCCGAGGTTTCCTCGAAGACGAGTGGAGCAGAGCCAGGGTAATCCGAAAGGCTGAATCTAGACTGAGCGGAGCCAAGGCAGGCGGGCCGCTGGGGCAGGCCAGGTGAAGAGAGTAGGGAAGGAGGGCAGAGCGGGTCTTCAGACCGGAAACAAAGGCAGGGTTAGCGAGAAACAAAAAGATGACACACAAATACTTGCAGACCTACACTGAGTGTAGTTGGTGCTACGATCCATCGCCGAACTGGAGTCGGCGGTCAGCACCTGATCTCCACCCAAAGTAGCTGCTGAAGGTAGTTCCCACTCCCGACTACCGTAAACAAAATGTCCAGCGGCGATCTCCTCAGCAGACAGGGAGACAGAACAGAGCCTGAGCGCCCCCATGTGGCCGCAGATGTACAGGGTGCGACAGTCTTGACCAACCCAGCATCATGTGATACACTATTAGTTTAAAGAAGAACTATGCAACTTTTGCTCTCGCGCTCCCCCTACTGGTCTCCTGTGAAAGCTCGCTGTCGTAAACGTTTTCTACATCACACCCCCACCCCCGTGTGCAGAGAGCGTCTCACTCCCACTTCCTTTTTTTCCCGCTCGTCAGACAAAAGTTTTTTCTGTCTTTTTGGTTCTGCCATCCGTGAGCACCTAAGGGTGGCATTGCTAACGTTAGCGAGGGTTTCATGTTTGTTTTACGCACTTTTATACTTGTAATCCCGTATGAGTGCCGTAAAGCAGGTTTGTTCTCGCAAGATGCAGTCGGATCCGCTCCCCTGAAAGTTGTAAGCGCTGTTTTCAGGACACAGACCCCGGGGGGAGTGGAGGGGCCGGCGAATCACCGTGCCAAGTCTTTGTTTACCCCCACAGGGATTCTGAAAAACATTTATTGAGGTAAAAAAAGTTGCATGGTTCTGCTTTAAGTGTGTGACAACATCATTGATGAAATAGGCCAAAGTTTTGTTTAATAGTCCTATCCTATGACAATAGAGGGCCTTCATAAAAGAACATGCTGAACTGATGAGGCGATGTATTGATTAGAGGGCATAATAAATCCCTCTTCTCCTCCTGGCAAACTGCAAACTGCTTATACAGAATTTACCAGAGTACCAAACTCTTTATTCAATAAAAAAAAAAAAATGGCAACAAGCAAAAAACAAAATTGAGTTGGATGTGTACCAATTTCATTTAGCTATTTAGAAAAAATTAGAAATAGCAGAGAAAATAAACAGTGAAGACGAGAATCATTCGGGTGCTCAGTTGTCCATTCATTTACTCGATATCGCGCAGTCAATCAGTTGATGAGCTGAGAGAGGAAGAACAACAGGTGGTCAGCGATGGAAACTGAGCTCTTCAGATCAATATATTCTGGGAAGATGACTGCCTCAGCTCTGTTTACTGAAGTGAGACAACCAAAAAGGAAACAGGCTGTGGCTGGAGAGCCGGAGAGACGCACCAGCAGAGCAGAATGGATATCTGATCGAACAATGAGAGGAATACAGGCTGTTTATTAGCAGCTCAAAGAGGAATCGAGGTACTTCAGAGTGAAGAATGAGAAATAGAAAAGAACTGTATGGGTAGTCTGTATTTCTGTTTTGGAGTTATAAATTTGCCTGTGGTTCTGATGTCCTTGGCAACAGCACAGCTTGCAATAGATTGATAAGACTACTCGAATTGAGATTTCGATTTCACAGAGAGAGGTGGTTTGTGTGTGCGTGTGTGTGTGTGTGTGTGTGTGTGTGTGTGTGTGTGTGTGTTAGTTTGTTCAGAAGAGGTGGGCAGGTTGTTGGTGAGCACGCGTGTGCCTGGAAATGAAATCCTGAAATCAAGCGTAGATAGAACAAGGTCGGGGAGATTAATACAAAATTATTAACAAGGTAGAAACAAGGACAAGGGAGTAGGAGAGCGAGGGGGAGGAGCGGGAGGAGGCGGGGTCCTCACTCTCTCCAGCCTGTCAGACGGAGGCGGGCGGGGTTTGGTTGACAGGAAGGAGGGAGCAGAGCGGCAGCAGAGACAGAGGGAGAAGAAGCACAGCACGTTAGAGGAGGAGGGAGAGGTGGGAAGGTAGAGGTAGGCAGAGAGATGCAGTGCCACAGCGAGCCTTTCTGCCAGGCAGCAGCTCCTCATCCTCTCGCCAGGGACCAGGTTGTGTTTCGGAGCTGCGATCCCCAGATTTGCTGCAGGAGCTGGCAATGCAGATAAGAGTTCACCTTGAGCTGGAGTCCAAGTGTGCCACTCTGGGACAACTGGGATTACAACAAACACTTGATCCTCCGAGCAAGGACCAGTGAGATTAAATCAGCTCTTCCAAAACGCAGAGGTCTTCGGGGCGTTTGACTTTTGGATTTCTGGTTCAGACTGACAACAGGAGGTCTGACAAAGGACTGTCAATCAAGAGGGCGCGATTTCAAACAGGTTCTCATTTTTCCAGAGACCTGTTGGCAGTCTCTCCACTAAAAACCCACGCTGGAACCACGCAAAGCTACATCCAGGCAGGTCCTGCAGCCAGGGAACCCTGGAGCTGGTCTGACCTTGGATCGGCTGTCACCTGAACCCCTGCTGCCCCCGGCAGAAGCCTCAGGCATGTCTCAGACATCAGGACGGTTCCACAACAAAAAGGCCGGTATCCGGGCGGCCGTCATCCTGATTGGACTCCTGCACAAGTCCCGCAAAGCTAAGGAGAAGGAGCGGGAGAAAGAGGAGAGCGAAGGGTGGGTGAAGTTTGCTCCATCGCGCCGCTGGGCGAGGGAGGCATGCTGGGTAGAGGGTGCTCGGGATGAGCAGACAGTCTGCAGTGCGGTGTTGAGCTGGGATTGTGAAGAAAACTTTACCAGCTTGTAATGTCTTTGTTATTCCTGTGGCATAGGGGCACTTTGAGCTCTTTACGGTTCAGTGAGTCTGCCTCTGCAGTTTTATTAGAGGTCCATTTTATTAGAGTGTGCCTGTCTGTGAGTGTGTGTCTTGTTGACCGTGTGTGTGTGTGTGTGTGTGTGTGTGTGTGTGTGTGTGTGTGTGTGTGTGTGTGTGTGTGTGTGTGTGTGTGTGTGTGTGTGTGTGTGTGTGTGTGTGTGTGTGTGTGTGTGTGTGTGTGTGTGTGTGTGTGTGTGTGTGTGTGTGTGTGTGTGTGTGTGTATCTGGGTCAGTGGAAATGATGGACGGGAAAGAAGGAGAAAGGTATTGGGGAGTGGAGGTGAATGGTGTGCTCTGAGTGCTTTTGAAGAGCCAACAAGAGGTGTCGAATGAAAGAAACTAAGCGCCGGTGAGGAGGGAGAATGAGTGTAACATGCCACAAAAACACACGTTCCCTCCTACTTCTCTTTCCATCTTTTTCTGAAGTTGCTTTTTCAATGCACATGACATCATTATTGGGCATTGATTGACGTCTCTATTTGTGTTCTAGTTCTTTCTCTCATATATCTGGGAAAACATGAGTTTTTTGGTTCACTGTAATGTGGCACAACACAGTTTTCTTTTCTGCTTTCTATGCATCAATAAAGAGCAGACGTGGACTCAGACCTGAAGCGCAGGAGAACTACGTGACCTCTCAGTCACATTTGTATCATGGGAACACATCGTGGCATTGTGCGATTAAACAGAGCTAATGCTTTAATACCTTACATTTTCTACAACTGCTGCTGAACCTGCACCTGCAACGAGGAATGTCCCTGCATGCTGGGTGAGCCAGATCATCTTACTGCTAATACAAACCCGGCGCAGTCAATAAGACTCCTGGGAATATCCCACCTGGTGACAAGCAGTGTGTGATGTTGTCAGAGTCCAGACTGCAAATACACACCTCTTACACACACACATTTGCCTGCTGTGTTTTCTTAACTACCACTTGCCTAAACTCAAGTTGACAAATGCATCATAGGCACTGTTGCACACCGTGTAATCTTCCTGTGAGTGTGTGTTTGCTTTAACGTTCCACTTTATGTGCATAAAGTTGAAGTTGAATATGAAGAAGCGTTTGCAGTATGAGTTTGCATATTCAGCAGGCTGCTGTGTTGGAAGATAGCAGGTGTGTGTGTTTCTGTGTGTATTTGTGTGTGTGCGTGTGCGCGCGCCACTAAATGTACTCTGCAACTTTGTTCTAATAGCCTGGCCCAAAAATAGGCTGCATCAAAATAAGCTGTAATTCATTTTGCAAATGCTGACAAGTTTATGTGACCTCTATGTCTGTGTGTGTGTAATCTAGTTTCAGATGGTTTAAAATTAACCCCATGAGATGTGGCTTGATCACCAACCATGCAAATTGAATCCCATAAAGTGCCCTGCATTGTGTGTTGCCCCTGAAAGCAAAATGTTTATTGTGGGTTTATGGATCTCCTTTGTGTTTTAACGTTGCCCGCTGAATTCAATAACACTCTGACTCGATCTCTGATATTTTAAATGTTTCAGAAATCTTCATTATTTAAGTTGATAATGGTCTTGAATTGCACAAATATTCTCAAATGAACACCCTGGTGGTTTCCCAGCATGCGGTAAGTGGTTTGCACTGAGCAAAACATGCTGTGCTTCACTGCAACAAGGTGGACACAGTGATTCCAAGAGCTGCAAGGTCACAGAGGCCTCAATAGATCATTTGTACCCTCAAGATGTGGAAGTGTTGATCTTGTGCATTCAAAAACGTTTCTTTTTTTTAAGTGAGAATAGTCTGAAAGCATTAACACCTCAAAACACTGCAACATTATGGTGCTGCTGTCAGGGTGTCAGCTGTATCGCCTGATGATTCAGGGACAATTGTTGAGATGGTTATTATGTGCATGATTGTGTTCTTTCAGACTTTTAATGCTGCTTTCAACAGTGGGCCATGCTTTCTGAAAGGGTGTTTTATGTCCATAAAGCAGAGTCATTCTGTGAATACCACAAAGAGCATGACAGACTGATTGGTATTATTAGAGCCAACCATCCCTGACAACACGATGATCGGCAAAAGATGTATAGACTCCAGGAAAGAAGTGTGTCGATGGGTTTGAGGTAACCCCACTGCAGAAATAAATGGAAAAATGAATTTTTCCCCTTTTGTTCCCAGTTTTCCTGTTTACTTCAGTGGATGGCACATGCATAAAGATGCAACACGCAGGCCTGCAACATAGCTCCTTTCACTGTCTCGTACGTCTTCCTCCTCTTTATCTGGACTGATGGAGCCGCGCTGTACGTTTGCCCTCCATTAAGTTGAACAGCATGGGGCTCGCAGCTCGTATGTGAATGTTTAGATTACTGCTTATGCATTGATGTCATTCACAGCTCATTTATCTTCAGCTGCAGACTTGTTTTGTCTGCCTGTGTGTTTGCATATACCATGCTTTTTATATTCATCATGACTGTGTGTGGTGCGCTAAAAGGCGCTAGCACTTGTTCAGATGCCCATGTGCTTTATGGTTTGCCTGTCAGTTCAGTATTGTGTTATGCCACTGGTCTGTGCAGAGTGTGTGTGCGTGCGCTTGTGTGTGTGTGTGTGTGTGTGTGTGTGTGTGTGAGTGACAGATACATTTATGAGTATTTTGTAAACCTAATCCGAAATCACAGCATGGGGGCTTCCTGTTTACGCTCTGTTTGGGGTTTCCAAGATGCTCAAAGCGCTCCGTACAAGCTCTTACTAACCGAAGACGGTGCTACGTTGATATAATTAGCATGAAAATGAGACATAATATCAATTATTTTAGTGTCAAATTGAGACAACCTGTGGTTCTTACTTTCCATTTACAGTATTAATTTACTCATTTAACATTAACAAAAGGTTCCACTTTCTGAACAGAAATATGGAAATGAACACAGATAAACTGAAAGATTCCTCCTGGGATGGTGGAAGACTTTACAAAGCTTCTGGGAGCATGTTTCAGATCTCTCAGCATGAGTGGTTTTTGATAACTGTTAACAAATGCATTACCTCTGCACACATTTCTTTCTTATATGTACTGGCAGGCATAAATTCGAAAATATCTGATGAAATCTGTGAAAGAGTCAAATTGCACAAATTTGAGCAAACCACAAAGCATGTCAATTGTAAGCTGCTTTAAAAAATTCAGGCGAAACAATTCTCATCATATGATTTTCACTGACATTTCTCTGTGTTTGACTCTTGTGATTGTGCCAGAGTGTCTGCAAACAGCACAACACTTCTCTCAACAATCAGCCGCATGCTTTCCACTCGCAGTGCTGAACGTATTCGGTGCATCCGGAGTTGCTATTTCTTTTTTTTCCAAACAGGAACATCTGAAAAAACCTAAGAGCGTTTGAAGTGGATATTGCTTCATGAAGCACTATTTTACTGGAAACGTCAGGAAGATGCCTCACAACAAATGTGACAGTTTTACTTGGTTGCAGGAGATACTGATGCAGTTTTAGTTTATTAGAAATCATGAGTAGTTGTGGGAACCGTGCACATAATGTTTTTTGATCCATAGTCTGAATATTTAAAGGATGACATTTTTATTGAATTATTAAAGTTTCATCAATTTACTTCACATCAATCTGAGTCGTCACAGAAACCTAAGCAACCTACGTTTTATTCTTTGTCAATGTCATAGCAGCAAAAAAAAAAAAGAAAAAAAAAACCCTCAAAAAATTCAGATTACACAAATACAAAGTTTTCAGACTAGTATACATCAGTATTGGTGAAGCGTTTGATTGATCACACATCCTAATATCTGTAGTCGCCTGACTGAAAGTGAATCTGCCAGAAAATGACAAGTTTTAAAAGTGTATATTCTCATGATTACTGAAGTGAAATGAGAAAGCAGGAGCAGTTTACAGATTCTGGATCGTAATCACTAGTGATAACAGCTGATAGGGGCCATTAAATGGACTGATAAAGCTCAATTCAGGTGTCTTATATCTGACCAGACGATCGGTTGTTTTGTTTAGCTTGGTTACAAGGAAAGAGATTTAGAGGCTTTTTTCCCCACTCTGTTTGCTAAACTGAACCAACAGACCGCTGACTGCAGCTTTATGTTTGTAATACAAACATGACATTGGCATTGATATTTTTGTCTGTCTCAACAAGACAAAATAAAGGGTTTTTTTTTATTTATTTATTTGTGATATTTATAGTGCAAGAGCTGGAGCCCTCTTCAGTCAACACTGGGTGTGATGAGAGGCCACCCCTCAGTCGGAGCTTTGGCTCAAGAATAGAATATAACAGAATAATATGACCACGACAGGTTCACAGATTCCCTGAGTTACAATTCTGATTAAACCTGTAATTTACACAAATAAAGCCCCTCAAATACTGTGTTCATTCCCCTGGATATGTCTCCCTGGATGTGGTTTGTGCCTTCTGCCAACAGACTGACTATAAAAAGTCTCCCTTTAATTCAAACTCTTCATTACGTTCCCACAAGGTCTTTCTCACCTTCGATATATTATTTAAAAGAACAACTGTCAAAGCAGAGATAGGAACAGACATACAATAAAACATGCTGACAATTCGGATGTTAGTCGTTACAGATTGCCCGGGCTGGGTGGCAGTGGACCGCTGGCCTGTGGAGGAGGATTAGTGTTATGATTTGACGAGTCCTTCATCTAGCAACACGAGGACTGATTGAAGGAGTGGCCCGGCGGTGCTACACTGACCAATTTTACTGATCAGGGTGTTGTTCTGGTCCAGATATTGCCTGTGAAAATGCTCAAAGTGTAAGTCTGATTTTGAACAAAATGAACTGTTTTTCCTTCCATGACTTTTTTCTCTGTTCGCTCTCGTAAGACGTGGAAGTATTTACATACCTGAAGAGGAAAAGGCTTTATAGTGTGATGGAAGTGTTTATGGGTAGTCGAGGGTATTTATAGCTGATGAAGCCACAATGTATAAGGTTGAGCTCTTGCTTTGAGAGCAATGCCACAAGAAAGAAACAAAGACGCACCAAAAAAAGGAACGAAAAGCACTCAGCATTGAAGAATCACACTCAAACTAAACTGTGGTCGTTCCTTTGCGCTGACTTCTTCACATTCTCCCTTTATGCCACATAAAATCCGATATCAAGATTTAGAATCCTGTGTTGCCATCTCTGTAGTTTTTTGATAATTTGTTGCAATCTTTTAGTTTCCTTTGGCCATCACAGTTTTCAAATTTATTTTTGTTTTGTTGTTTCAAATCCAAATTTCCCCACAGACCTCATGGATTAATTTGATTTTGACAGTTGCACAAGTGCCTCAACAATCATCGTCCCTCAAGAGAAAATCTCATCAAATGGTACTTAGTGGTCAGATACGTCTGTGTGTGGGTCCTTGACATGGACGGCAGGAATCTGAGTGCCGGTCCACTTAGGAATGGTTTTTATTGTTTTCAGGAAGCGAGCGATGTTCCCTCCAGTTTGTCTCAGAGGGGGTTGATGTAACTGTATCCTGCAGTGGCCGCGTGCCTGCCGAAATGTTTGGGACTGAGCAGCTGACAGAGGAAATTACGCCGACAACAGCTGGTCACAGCTAAATAACTTGCCGGGTTCTGTGGGCGCGCAGGCTCAGCCAGCGACTCCGTGGCTCGCCGGGCAGCGGCGGAGGAGGCTCTCTCCTGTATGCTCAGTGCCAGACGGCCCTTCATTTGTGTTGCGGCACTTTGATTGAATCTGAATTTAGCCTAAATTGCGAAACTGGATTTTAAACAGGAAACCTCAGTCCCACAGCTGAGTGTCTTCAGCGTGTAATTGAACATTTGCGAAGCACCGCCTTCATTTTTCATGTTCTGACTCCACAAGCTTTCTGTCATTACACAGGATTTTCAAAGTTAAAGAACAAAAAAGATAATTACTGTCACGTTTCCATACTTTGTAGACCGGTTGACGACCCTTGTCAGGTCTTTTCAGTCACAGTCATAAATGCAAGTTTTGCAGTGCCCTCTATTGGCCAGAGGATTTATGACAGCAGCAATATATGGAGGCAACAGATGGATTATAAAAGACCTGTTGGAGGAGAAGGATGTTATGAAGGTGAGGACGCTTATTTTAAAAGTTTGAGAGAATGACACTTTCATCGCGCTTAAATTCCCTCTCTTTTCACGTTTCGTCTTGGGTCAAAATGTTTGATTGATTGTGGCTTTTTGGCGTCATTAGAACCAAGAATTGTGTGCTGCTGAGATGTTCTTAAGTTGAAATATCTGCTGATACTTCAAATGATGTTTCACAGACCTTTCATTTTTGCACACGAGATTAAAACTCACAAAAACATTCATTTTTAGTGTGTCTTTGATAAGAGCCCACCGAGACATCAGGAAGCAGCCATTGGCCCAACGAGATGAGAACCAACAGCAGTTGATTCAGCTGTTGGCAATGCCAGCAGTAGCATGTGATGTGTTTTCTCGATGTCTGTCTGTTCAAAAGATATGACACAGAACGATGGTCTGGTTTGAGAAGTAAGCGAATTGTCTTTGTGTCTTATATCAAAACTGATGATCATTTGTCTTGCAGTAATCAATGCAACCGCAAAGCTGCTACAAAGCCTCTTGTTTCATTATTGTGAGTAAAATTAAACCTCGACCAAACTTTGAAATCCCTCGTTTGTGCATTTATCAGGGCACCGAGAAGAAAAGCTCCTCGCAGTGGCCTTATTATGACACAGTCACTGTTTACTCAGCTGTGTAAGATAAAGTGTCTATTTTCTTCCCAAATTCACATTTCAAGGCTTCAAGACATTTTTTTTCTAATTGTAACTCTGTGGGAAGAGAAAAACTCTATTTAAATTAATCTTTTTCCCAGAAAATGCCTTTAAAGGGGCCTGTGGGGGAGTCTTTGCAACACACAGGGAAAAAAAAGCTCTTCTGAGAGGGGAAGTTTGTTTTAAAGTTCAGTCATGTTCCTTTTCGTGACCACCTTGCACAGTTTTTCCTCTGCTTATTAAACACAGCCACTATTATTCACTGACTCACTAGTATTTCCATCCCTGCTTCCTCTCAAGCTTTTCCTCTCTACAAATTGCTCCCTCTTTTAAACCCTCTTGTTTCTCTTATGTGTTTCGCTCCGTTTTGACAGTGCACGTTTGAATGAGCTCGTGCACACCTGCGCACAAACACGCCCATATTTCATCACGTTTGCTGGCTGACAGACAACCTTGTGTCACAGTGTAATGGATGAGATGGTATTGTCTTTAACAAGTGCCCAGAGACACAACCAAGACAGGCCTGTTTACCCAGCTCTATACGGCGGATTGAAAGAGCTATTTTTAGTCTGCGAGATTCATTTATCCTCTCTTCTTCCGTCCCTTGCTCCGTGGCCTTCTCTCTTTCAGCAATTGCCTGACATCCATTCATTCTCTTTCTCCCCGTCTTCATATCGCTCACCCTTTTCTTTAAGACCTTTCTGCTTCGGTGTGGTTATCAAGTAGCCTGACGTGCTGGAGCGAGTTGAGAAAAGGGGTATTCAATGTCGTCTGACAGATGCTTAACTCAGTTTTATTTTTCATTGACTCAAGTCAGAGAGATTGTGTAAGATTGGTGTGTGATCAGCAGAGAGGCCGCATTTGGAAATGAATAGGATTAGGCAGGATTCATGGTATTTCCACTGATATGACAGAGTATGGCGATGCTGGGCATCTACAGAGGACAAAAACCTCGACATGATTAAATCAAAGGTTTTAATCCAGGCCTAATATAGAGGAGCTGATTCCAAATGGAGTAAAGGTCACTCACTAAGGCCAACGTTTTCCTCCATTCAGTGTTGGCTCTCAGTTACTATCAGCTAATGATAAACATTTCATTACAGTATCCACAAATTTTGACATACTAAAATATTTAGTCTGATTTCATATTGAAAAAAAACAGCAACATAGAGGCTGATTTTGAAAGCACTTGGGACCCATGTGCTCCTGTATTATGGCTTTTGTGGCTCTCATAGTTATGTGTCATTTATGGATCGTTCATGTAAAATGAGCAGAGGCATAATACTAGTTTGTAATAATATTTCAACTTATATGTGGTTCAAAGTGATAAATTGTTTTGTCAATTACTCAGTGCGTTAACTATTTGGGATGTGTATGACATCTAATAATTTGTAAGCCCCCTAATAGATTTTCTATACATCTACCATAAATTGTTTTGGGATAATGTTTGCCACTCTGGCCACACAGCACCGGGGATTTTCTGTGTGGCTGTCCAACTTTGCATGTTTTCCCTCTGCTTCTTCCCACAGTGCAAACTCAAGCTAGTCTGCTTATGCGATGACTGTAAATTTCGTGAAGGTGTTAGTGAGTGTGTTGGTGGTTGTACATCTCTTTGTAACGGCCTGGGCGTCAAGTGGTAACGAGGACTTCTGAAAGATTGGATAGCCATGAACGCCTGACTTTGCAGAAGTGAGAAAATAAGATAGAAAGATGGTTCGAGTGCTGAGAAATGTATGAACTGCATTAGAGGAATGCATGAGCAAACCTGATGCTCTGTAAAAGTACAGTAATGAACAGGAGCTTGCTTCAGACGTCTCGTCACCGTTGAAATTCAAAGGAAATAAGGTTTGTTGAAATGTTCCTACTGAAGCGTGGCGCTGAAGGTTAATGCACTCATTACTAACATACGTATATTCACTCAACAGCACATGGGGTGTCGGTTTCAGTGTTGCTTTCCACACAACGTGTCTGCTAATTAACTGCATGAAGAACAACACAAGACAAATGGCACAAACATGATTCAGCCCGTGGCCTTTATCAGCGTCTGTCTGCCGCTTGGAGGTAAATACACACGAATGTCCGTCAGAGGTCTCCTGGCACTGTTTGTGCTGCGAGACAGAAAACAGCGCCGACATTTCCAAGGTAAGACAAAGGCTGCAACATGTAACCTTTAACTATAGCTCCTGCTGCTTTCCTCCGGTGTGTTTGTGTGTTCACGATGCTGGTCATTTAATCTGCTGGTTGTTTCAAATGTCAGTATTTAGGTCGATAATTTTGGCTACAACATTTTGTGCGGTGGTGTTACAGTGAACAGTCACTGCGTCGGGGCAACAGACTCGCTGCAGTATAATTAACCTGGTTTTCCTTGGGAGGAGTGAAATGACGCACACAGTCATAGTTTCCCCGGGTGGGACTGTGTGCTTGGAGAGGGCGAGACCTTCACTGGTGTCAGTTTAGCCCAACGCTTAGATTAATTACAGAAATACCTGGGAGAGGAGAAGAGAGGGGCGGAGAGGTCTAAAAGTGGAGGGGAGGGCGCCAAAAAGGAGGAAGAGGAAAAACAGACCACAGGAACAAAATTCTGAGAAAGGCTCCCACTTAATACCTCCGGTTATCTGGTGTGATAAAAGTTAAAAATTAGACCCCTTTCGCCTTAATTTCTATGGATTAAGTTCACTTCCAGCTTTATGAGATACCGTGTTTTCATGGATTCTAATTATAACCTCTTTCGCACAGAGATTCCACGGCAGCGCTGTAACGAGTTCCCCCACCGACACCCGCAATTTTCTAACGGAATCTAGCAAACAGCAACTGATGTGTGATTTTCCGCAGAAAGGCAGCCTCTCTCTCGCCCAAAAAAAATGCGTTGGAGGTTCGGCTTATGTGCGTCTGTGTTGGTGCACATCTATGCATCCATGTTTTACTCTGTGTTTTGAATCATTAGAGCTCGCTCCACTTGTAGGATCAAACAAACTTTGATGGATCTCCTATCCTTTAAAAGGGTTACAATGTCATTTTACGACAGTAATTAGTTGAAGGTTAGAGTTGGGGTCAAGGTTAGGGTTAGCCAGCCAGGTGCGGTGCTTCAGGTTGAGCTTATTGGCTGGGTGATGTATTATATGTGTTAAGAGGTGTCTTTATTACTGCTGAAACATAATATGGAGACATTTGTTACCATTTTGTTAACATGAAGAATTGCATTGAAATTTAATGTAAACACGTTTTAGAGTTAGATTAAAGTTATGAATCGAGGTCAAAAGAAAAAAGGACTCATTACAGTGTAGTCCAGTAAGTCTCCAGAAAATCAATGAACATCAGTGCATTGGCTCGAAGTGGTAATTGCGTCTTGTGCATGTGTGTTTAATCCTGCTGTGTCACATTTGCTCAGAAAACTTCGAGCCTCCGTCGTGCCTCTGTTGCTTGAACAGTGAAGGGGGTACAGAGATGGTGGAATGACATTGAGCCTCCCCCATTTAACCTCACACTGATGATGAGGCAGAAAAGAGATGCAGCATCCCTGAAACAAACAAGCTTTGTAAGAAGTGGTTATGAAAAACAAATAACTCTTAGTTTATGTTGAGGTCACCCTTTTCTGATTAAGTTCCCAGTCAGAAAAGTCATGAAGTCAGTGATGAACTGGAAACACTTTTGGTTCACACTGAAAACTGTGAACAACTTATAAAACCTGGCGTTTTAATGAATGTCTGCTCAACCTCTCCAGTAATCACAACACAATCAGTTAAACTCACTTTAAGCCTTCAGGAGGATTCTGTTCAACCTCAAGGTGCCTTTAAGGACATTCAATACTTCCTTTAATAATAAGATTTTTTAAACTCAATATGCCAATTCTGTGTAGTAAATCCTGCCCATAAGAGTAAGATCATTCAAAATAACTCCTTGTCTTACTTGTATCACACATTTTCATATACTTGCGCACATTTTCTCTTCATGAAACTGATTTCTCACTAACTTTCTTTGGAAGGGTTTAGTATCATATTACTCCATGTTTTGAGCAGTATTTGCTAAATGTTACTTTTTGAGCTATGTGCATTTCTTAATGTGAAGCTTGCACTAGTTTTATGTACAGGCTGCCATGAGCTTGATCTAATGTATCACTCAGCTGTTCTAAAAGAGATGCTTTGCAACAACAAAGGGACAAAAACTGTACCGATGAAAGGTTGTGCATGGTTTTCTTTTCATAAAATATAGCTATTGTGCTCAAGCAATATCTGGAAAAGTGTTCTATACTGACATTTATACATATTTATGCTGTGATTGTTTTTAACATAACAATGAGGAAGATTATTAACTGTGAAGAAATGTAAGGGCAGCTGAATTTATTCACTTTACTGATACCTGGATAACTTTCAGCAGCCAGTTTAAATTGTTACTGATCTGATGTGATGATTTTCTTTGAGAGGAAAAGAGTCGATGAAAAATAAACTGTCTAATGTCTGTGAAATGAGAGCTGAACAAAGTCAAATCACTTTTGCAACAACTTTAATGTCTCGGAGAACATTTCGTCTGTGTAACTCTTTGTGCTTGTTAACTTGAGTTTCAGCCTCTCTGACACATAAATAAGTTGTTAGGGTGATAATGACGAAGAGTGTCTTCGTGTGCCTGTGCCTCTGTGTCCTTGCAGAACGTGTTATAATAGGGTCTGGAGAGGATTTTCACCTGAGGCTGAGGTGCAATATATATCCACACACAGAAGCACACAAACATATTTATTCCTATTCTCTGTCATTAAGAACAGCCAAATAAAACAAAAAACATTGTTACCTTTTTTCTCTGGTTGCTTACTCTTATCTGTGACAAGCCCACTGTTCTCCCACTAGGTTATATATTAACCGAGAGATTCAGTATTTAAATGTCTCTTTTCACCAGAGGCAAACTGTTCCCCTTCACCTCCTCACGGTCTGTTCCGATGCTGCGTTCAGGTCGTCTGGATGGACGGTCAGACCTTCTGCCTACTGTCCACTCTGGATCTATTCATATCGCAGTGAGAAAGAGGGGGCGAGGCCCAGTCTCCCAACAGGAAACAGCCACCAACTCGGACAGCAGTTGCCTCCTAATTTTCCCTGTCCTGACCTTGCCAGCCACATGTCTGGGATGCCTGTGCGCTCCTGCTGGACAGCTGACTGACGCAAACATCCATTTCTTAGCACTGGACGTGGAGCAGACTTGTCAGTGCTGATAGCATCAGGGGGAAGTAGAGGGAGGGAAGACAGATGGAGTGGTTGTAAATTAAATTGGTTAAAGGCTGTTAAAGAGCCTGTGATGTGTCTTTCATTGTAAAGGGGCTATTTATAAGCACACATTTATGACCCCGAGTAAAGATTGGACAATATTTAGCTAAGGTGGGAGACTTTGGACAAAGCAAGCCGTACTGGTATTTTCTTTATTACTTTTTTGCCAGTGCAGTTTATCTCCTCCGCCCAGCATGTGTCGGTCAGCATCACTCTCTTTAACCAGCTGATTAGAGGTGCAGCTGTCAGATCGAATGTGTGACACTGCAGAGAATTTTTGCTGCGCAGTTTTTTTTTATTTTTAAATTTTTTACTGTCAGTCTCTTCTAATGTACATCAGCACTGCTGCGACCGACCCCTCCACTGCAGACTGTCTTCTGTCCACTGTGCACTATGCTCTCCCACTCTTTTTCTCTGTCTCCAATTACTGAGAGATTAACTCGATTACAGAAACCATCAGATGTGTAATTGGCCAATCAGCATGAATATCAGGCTTCCCATCGAGTTTCATAGTAAATATTGAGACGTGCTGGAAGCAGGACTGCACTGTCAGTCCCTGGGAGAGGCTCCTTCGCCCTCTCTGCCACCTCCTCCTTCTATCTGTGTCCTCTGTTCTTTATTTTTATCATCTCGGTGCCCTCCATCACCCCGATTTCCCGCTTTCACCTCCCTTATCTCTCCCTCATGGGATCGGTCATTCATGCAGAGGTGTGTAAAATGAAGAGATGTTAAACTCTCTCGCCTTCTCGCTCACAAACTCTTTCCATTTCTGTGTCCTGGCCTGTCCCGGCCTGTCTCGTCATTTAAAAGTTATCTCACTGGTCCGATCAATACATGGAATAACAGAGATGCATTACCGTCCTTCCCTCATCTGTCTCTCTCGCTTCTCACGAACACATGCACACAGTGCCAGCGTCATTTCGTAAACCAGATAACTGTGTAGAAGCAATTAGTGTGAAATCATCGATAATTAGCAGCAGTCAAACGCAAGAAGGATCACAGACATGCAACAAGGACTCAGCTTGTACTTGTTTTGATGCAGATGCAGAACATGATCTGTGCTGTCTTCGAGTTTACAACCGATTAAATGTTGCTTCAGGTGGCACAGGGTTGAGTTGAATCACACCTTATTCAATCCCGCTCTGAAATTCTCCCAGCAACAGTTACTTTCTCAAAACTCTTTTGAAGTGTTGAAATGCATCGACCTCATTGTTCTTGGAAACCAGACCAGATCCATACAGTCTAGCGCTGCCATATGTTCCCGCAAGCCAGTATTTAATGAAGTAATGTAATTGCGTGGCAGTCAGTGGCCTTTGGCAGGCTGCAACATTTCTGCCACATGTTGTCTGTACCGGCTTGGAGCCAGACGACTGAATGCAATTTGCCCTCATGTTTCTCTCCACAGTCCAGATGCTGACTTCCTTGAAACCAGAAGTGACAGATTGAGCATAAATGTACTCTTGTATACATTTAGCTTCAAGGAAAAGTTCAGAGATTTGAGAAGGGGACTTGGGATCAGCTCAGTTGCTGGAGAGCGTTTTCTGACCTCAGAGTTGACTGTTTGATCTCCGCTCTTACCCTCTCTGTATGTCTTGGTGTCCTTGAATTATACATAATTGGCCCACAGTGGTGCTGTTCAGATTTGTGTTGCTGTGTTTCTGATCATTCCACATGAGTTTGTACAGCAAAGAAAGCAGGGCACAGACATGAAGCAAAACTTTGATCTGGACACTGTAAGTCTCATGACACGACCTTCCACCGGTGCCTCACTGGGTATCCTCCATCTGGGTATTCTGGGTATTTTGAGTCATTATCCATTTGGAGCGACCATCCTCATTTCAGCTTCAGCTTCTTTACAGATGGTGTTTTGTTTGCTTCCACAATCTGTTGGAATTAAATGTAATCCATTCTTCTTCCCTCCACCCTTGAAACACAACCCCAAAGCATGTTCCAGCCACCTCCACGTTCCACTGTTAAAATGGGCTTCTTTCATGAAATTCGTTTCATGAAGTCCTTTCTTCTCCAAACAGACCTCTGCTCTTTTTATCACGAGGATGCCGGAGACGTTTTCTTCAAATGATTCTTCCATTAAGGCTGTATTTGTTCAGGTGTTGCTGAACATTACACCACTACTCCAGAGTCGGTCAATGCTTCCTAAAGGTCTTTTGTAGTCGAATGGGGGATCCTGACTTGCTGTTCCAGCAGGTCTATGAGCAGTTCTCTCTGATGTCTCTCTCCGTCTACCAGACCTTATCTTGACCTTGACACTTCCTGTTAACTCCCGTTTCTTAATTGCATATCGAGCTGAGGAAATCGGTAACTGAAAGCGCTTTGCTATCTTCTTAGAGCCTTATCCCGCTTTGTGGGCATCAATCATTTTCATTTTCAGATTGCTAGGCAACTGCTCCTAATGAACCCCTTGGCTTTTGATTATTGGGAAATGGTTACAGTCTGATTATGTATAAAGCTTTGAGATTTGCGACACCTGGCTTTTACCAACAGTGATTGTGAACAAGTCGTCATAATAAGCTAATTAATTCCTTGATACTTCGTCAGAGTTATCTGTGAGGTTAAGCCTTCTTACATTTACATTCTTTTGCAAAGTGCTACTTTCTAATTTTCAATTTAAAACTGTAGAAAACAAAAATAAATCACTAATATTACTTCATGCCTTTTGGAGATCACCCTCTACTTTCCAAACTGTTCACATCAACAAAACTTTTGATCGTGGGTTCCCACACTTTTTGCACGCCCTGTGACAGTTGGTGCCTGTAATGAAGATGACATATCAAATATCTGTCTTTTGCTCGGTGCAAAGCTGTGCGAGTGTTACTTTCAAATGGAAACAGTTGTCCAATGCCTGCTGTGCCTAAATAGCAAATACTTGTGCACAGCTGTGTGTCCGTGGCCTGAAGAAATGAGGCGTGGTCAGACACACTGCCATCTGAAGGCTGAGGAGGGTGACTGTGCTGCTGACCAAACCTTATCTTAAGTGAAGGATTTGTTTAAATTATTAGGACTTTGTGCTGTGCAGTTTTTAGAAGCTTTTAATGTGAGCTCAGTGAGTACACGAATGAGGACCTCTGTAGGGAGGGGTCCTACTCTGAGGCTATTGAAATTTAATTTTAATTTACGTATGTTGAAGATTATCATAATAAGGCACTTCACTAAATCTAAAACTAAATCAAAAAAAGTATATATAAACACTCAAGTGCTCTAAAGACGTCATTTTAAATGGGACCACAGTTAATGTAAGGAGTCAAGTTGATTTATTAGATGCTGAACTTTCAGCCACACACTGTTATTAATATGATGAATTACTTTTTACCTTACAGTTATTGAAGGTGAATTGAAGTTGATGCACATTGCTCATAAACTGAATCCCAAATCAAACTCTGAACTTTTTTTTAACCTGACCAAACTACACCTGTTGGTGTGTGTGTGTGTGCGTGTGTGTGCGTGTGTGTGTGTGTGTGTGTGTGTGTGTGTGTGTGTGTGTGTGTGTGTGTTACCATGATGACAAAGTACGTACAAAAAGCCTCAGTAATCTGACATTTGTTGGTCCCTCTGAGTCTGCTGTGATGGCTGTAAACGTTATTTCATTAGTGATAGTGGTTGTATAAAGGAGACTGTGGTTAGATAGGGTGACAGTCTGGACCTTTTAAAGTGTAGTCAGGCTCATCATTGATGTTTATGAGATGGCTGCCAGAGGTAAAGGTTTCGTGACCAATCAGCTATTTTCAAACAAGACCAAGAATTTAATCAAAACACAAAGACACAGCATTCTTTAAGTTTATTCACCAAGAACTCGCCATTTTTCTGAATTAATAATCTGAAAAATGAAAGATTCCTCTTTGTATTTTTTTATGTTTTACTTTACAAATCAAAGGCTGTCGAGCAAAGACATCACAAAGCACATTGTTTTCCCTCTTCAAGCTTATAAATTCCTACTGTTCATATTTAAGGTTTTTGTTTGGTTCGGTTGAACAGATTTTATTCAGCGTTTAGAGAAAGTGATATCAAAGACATGTTCTGTTGAAAAAAGTAGCCAGAGACGAACTCCCATGCTTACTCACGTCAGGATGGTGGGTGGGAATGTTACGTATACCCTTTGATGATACCCTTAACCCGAACACTCTCCACAAAGGGCCTTGCTGAATAGTCTCTCCACACTCCTGCTCTGTGACTCACTTTCTCCGTGATGCGTCCTCAGTGAATTGCTCGGTAGCCTCCTCTCCGCCGCCGGCCCCCCCTTCCCGGGCGGGAGTGGGCTTGACGTGTCGTATTGACACAACGAAGTGCAGCGACTCCCCGTCCTTCCCTCGCTCCTTCACGTGGCAGGCTTAATCTCTCTCTGCAAACAGCCTCCCTGTGTGCAGGTGTGAGCAGGAGCCCGGCGCCGTCGCTGGGCCCATACGGGGCAGATGTGGAGGCACAGCCGGGTGCTGGGGCATGAACAAGCTTTTGCTTTTCACAGATCGGTGCCAGAAAAACCACGATCCTGACTCTCACCTGCAGGCTGGGAAAAAAAAAAAAAAAAAAAAAAAACAGACTGTGAACAATGGCAATCAGAGATGTTTTCGGTTTTCTGCCTCGTAAGTTTTCCCAGTGTGGTTTTGAGCCTGTGAAGTCTGGTTTCGCTGTGGGCTGACACACAACAGCTGCACATGGCGACACAGTGGTGCATTGTGTGAATGCTGAGCCCACGGAAAAGAGGTGGTCTGTGTGGGCTTTTCGTCTGCACAGAGGAATAAAACGGATCGGGTTCAACCTACTTTGGCTTTTCCCTGAAATGTCTGATGGATGGAGACTTTACTGTGCACTGCCGCTGATTTTCCATCTTTGTTTAGGTGTCTGTGAGCGTCAAACTCTGGAAGACAACTTTTTAACTTTTTAAACCTCTCCTCAGGGAAGTCAATGAACGTCATTGCTGCTCACAACCTATTGACATAGATAGAAGAACGACAGGAGATTTATACCTGCCAAATGAAAAGAAAGGGAAACTAATTTATCTATTATAATTTCTAGTTTTCCCTCCATCCACTTAATCAATTACAATCCTGTAGTGTCAGAAATGCAACGTTTGGCTACAAAAGCATTTACATCATTGGATATCATGTATGTACTGTATATTATTTGGACATTTGTATGGATATAAAGTAGAAGTTTTAATCACAGACAGTTTACATGGATGGATCAGAAACCTAAACCAACACACGGTCACTGAGTCACATGCTGGTTTGGCAGACATAAAAGAAGAAAGCTGACTTTAGCTTCCATCGTCCAGGGCCATTACTAAGCATTTTATAACGGCACACAGCTATTTGATACTTGATTGCACATTTTGCTCCCCTCTCTGTAAAATATTCAGTTTAAAAAAAAATGTTTATAGTTTACTGATTTGAAGACTCGCGGCTTAAAGGATGCTGCCGTCCACAGAATAGGAGCTCGAGCAGAGCTGAACCACGAAAAACAAAACCCGGAGAGGGCAGAATCCCTGCTCTTCTGCTGATGTGTAACAACACCATGAAGCTGACATTAGACGATATCCTGTTACCATAATACTGCTGATATTTTGAGTGACATCCCGAAGAGGGATTTTATACCTCCGTCAACATTTTTTTTTTCTGATAGTAGATTCAAAACTGTCAGTAAAATGTTGATTTGCTGTAAACAGCAGTATGAATGCTAAGTTATGGAGTATTAATAATAATGGCAATATCACTACAACAATGATGTAAGCATTTAACATGTATTAGATCACATAAACTAGGGTTAAATATGTGATATATAAAGCAGTGAACAGGGAATCGCATTTCGATGGACTCTTTCACTTTATGTTTACATATGCATGTTTGCACACATGCGCACTTCTCTGGATAGGCGTATTTGTTCTTATATGTCTGTGTACATATGTTGGTATTGACAGAGCACACACCTCTCGAACTGTCTTGCCTCTGTGCGGATGAGTGTGGGAAACTAGAAGTAAGTTCAACCATAATAAATATGCACCTGGTCATTTCAGATACAGCCAGTGATATTTAATATTCAGACAGATTTTAGATGTTTGGATTGCTCATCCTCTAATAAGGGCCGTGAGCTGGGTTTAGACGGTGGAGGGAGAGGCTGGTTTCAGCATACTGATGATGTGCTCCTGGTTTTCTCCTGTTTTTTTGTTAAATGAGGAAGTTTGGCTTCATTCGTGTGTTTTCGTTATCTGTCTTATGATTAGATTAGGTTCATAATTTTTGAAAAACTGAAAGGAATAACTTTTTATTTTGTTTGTTGTTTTGTATAATAAGGTATCTTAGGTTATTGCTGTCACTTCTCACTGGGAATGAATCAGCATTTCTTTTAACTAGAAGTTGGTTCATCTTTGGTTTGGAGATTGAGAAGGATATTTCCTTTCAATTTTATGTTATGCACTCTCTTCTCAGATGGGATTTTAAGCTTCACTTTCCCTCAGTTTTTTTTTTTTTATTATTTAGAAATGTTTCTATGTGGCATTTTGTAATGTTGTTCTTGATGTCACGTTTCACTCGATTTAAGCTTATCTTAGTTCATCTTTGTAAACCCTAGCCAAGCTAAAGCAGCGAAAATTAAAATAATGATGTGAAATTATGTGTGAAAATAATAGGATAGTGAATTTTAGCCATTTTCTAGTCAAAACAATGAGATAACAGCACAATCAACGCGTGCTCTGAATTGATAATTATCTTTAATCAAAGCGGAACAGTTTGGTGGTCATGGATGTCCGAAGAATGAACTTTGTTTTGTTCCTCATTTTGTTCTCTTTTCTACAGGAAACAAGAGCTGCTGAACATTTCCAACGTCCCTCTGGGAGAATGCCCCCCCTCGCCGCCCCGCACCGCACCACCCAGCATGAAGGTGAGCCGCATCCACTCGCTCACATGTGCACACAAGTCGGGGGGATTAGCACATTTTAAGATGGATATTAATGTATTGACTGCTCCATTGACATTGTTTGCCCTCCAGACCTTTACGCTGAGTGGAAAATCTATTCTGATTCCTCTCTGTTAGAAATCCGGTCAGCAAGCAAAGCATTTCTGAGACAGTGACAAACTGCAGTGTCACAAAAACTGTTTACAGCATGACACATGTTACGTAACAGCATTTTAAGCAGAGCTAATTTTTTCTCTGTTTGTAGCTGGCACTGTTTTAAGTCACGTCGTTTATGTCACTTATAATCCATCCCGCAATTTACTTTATCCTGACGGCCCGTGTTTTTAATGAGCTGCAACACATAAATATTCAGCGTTTGAGAGCCTCTCCGTGTAATGCATTACAAAAATACTCATTACCCTGTATGAGGATTTTTTTCTTGCACTATTATGTGAAACACATATACTTTAAGAGTTTACGGCAATGAAAATTCAGCTTTGCATAAGTCCTATTGAAGTAAGAGTCCCCATCATTCACTCACAAATACAGCAAACATGTTTATGTACTTGTGTAAAGCAAATCCCTCTTTTCTCTGTTTGGCTGCGACTGCTTCTCGAGGCTCGGAGTGCTGTAATCCTTTTTGTCAGAGTCTGTTTGACATTAAAAAAAAAAGGATTACCTCTGGAGGAAGGGAGAATAAGACCCCAAGATGCAAAGCTGATGCAAGAGCTTGACTGTGTTGTGTACGACCGCCATACTTTAGATCATGGTTCTGTTTTTTTCCTTGAAAATCCTTTTGAAATCCCAGCAGTGCTGTACAATGCTGTGAAATCCCAGGAGCTGTCGTATGATTCCTGTGTGCAGCTGTTTTCATGGTGAACAAAAAAAAAAAAAAAAAACTCACCTCGTACCTCTGACCCTACACCTCCTCGGTTTTTATTTTCTTTTTAGCTCATTTTTACAGGGCTTACCTCAGCTGTTGTTGCCTTTACCGACATGTGAAATTGTCATGATACGGACGTCGGAATAGGATTCCAAAACCTGCGACGCATTTTTTTACTTCTCCTCATCGGGCAAGTGTGACCTTCTCAGGTTGGAAAATGGAAGGTTGTGTGATGAGAAAAGGGTGCGTGGCTGAATACTCGGTGGAGCTCAGTGAGTCACGAGAAGCTACAGGAGGATGTTTTGAAGATTTCTCTTCATACGAATGGTTTTCTGACGGCAAACTTGAATTTCAGTGGAAAGGAGAAAACAAAAATCTGACTCTGAAAACTATGAATACAAATTAAAACCATCACCATAAAGGATTGTATTTTTCAAGAGGTGCTGCACTTCAGGAGAAAATTATATTTATTATTCATCTATTTAATATTTCCAGACTCATTACTCAGCTGAAAAGAAATTTCTTTTCTTTTTCTCAAATATGATAAAAGCAACAGTGGTTTCCAAAGAGACGGGAGCATTAGCAAGACTGATAAAGAGGAAATAAATGACCGCGCTTGTAGGAGGAAGACGCTATGTGGAAACAGGCTGTTCTTTCTGGATTTACTGGAGACAACACACATGAGGATACCATAAAGAACAGGAAGAGTGATTGAGAGATTGATAATGGTGAGAGAGAAATGGCTGAGATGGGAAAGAAAGTATATTTGATCTGTGACGGGAAATATAACCACGACCAGGAAACATCCATTTCCGTGTCTGACATGTCTGACGTTTGGTAATTATGAATCACTAACCGGCATTTTCACTCTGCCAACTCATGTTTTAATGATCAGCAAGTCATCATCACTGTCACGTTGATGGACAAGTCGTGATACGTAATTTCATATAATCACAGTACATCAGTTCAGAAGCTTTTTTAAAAGAAATTAGCAATTGTCATCTCATTTTAGCATGCACATCTTTAATCAGTTTTGGTGTGTGTTGGTGTTGATGCTTGACTTTAATGTCGGGTCTAAAAAAATCCTGCTACATCATTAACCACGCGACTCATTAAAGAAGAAATGTTTCAGCTTCGTCATTGCTCATCGCAGTTTTTGTGAATGAAGTGTGGTTGCTCTGAAATATAAAAATCTCTTTCAGTGATATATTAAAGGAAAATGACGGGATGCAAATTAGCGATGATCCTCACAGCTGAAGTGTCTCATGTAAGCGTTTGTGTCCGTACGGCAGCATAACTCTCCAAACTAACGACAGAGTGACCTCAATTTACAAAAGTTGCTCTGGATATGCACATATTACCGTCCATCCTTCTGCTCATTCAGTCCATATTGGACTGAGGAGACTATGTTGATAGTTTTCCAGGCCCTTAACTAATTCCTCTCAGTGTGGATAAGTTGTAGCTACAGTTTGAGTTTCTAATGTATCTCAAATCTCTTCGCTTTGTTACAAACACCGGGACTGCCAGCCTGCAAGAAAAAAAAACACACACACACACAGAAAACTCACAGATTTATTATTTTATTCATGAAAGTGACTAAGCATTAAATTCTTGCCTCACTACAGTTCTGGGAATACATAACTACAGCTGCTTATCGCACCATGCAGCCAATTTCAGCATCTTTCCTGCTTTTACATGAGACTAACGTTACTGAAGGTTTCCACTGAAATCTCCTCCTGGTGCAGCTTCTCACTCATAAACCTAAGAGGAAAGCTTTTTTTTTTTTGAGAGAGACAACTAAAAATGCTGAGGACCTTATCAATAACTTTACAGTCTGTCTAAACCAGAGGTCTTCAACTAAAATGTTCAGATGATGAAGATGACAATATCTTAATATATTTGGTGTGATATACTATACAATAGGTAGCTGAGTCGTTCTGCATGTAATCAACAGATGTCAAATCAATAATGTTTTCACAATATTTATTTTCATGTGACATTGAAATGAAAGTGGATGATCGCCAATGTAATTTTCTCTCATTTACTAAATAAAATCAGAATAATTGCCAAAATAGGAGACAACAAAGAAAATGTGAACATTGTGGATGTTCAAACACAATACTTTACTTCAGAACAATAGTACATGTTACGGGTAACAAACCCACACATATCTTAACAACTAAAAAGTAATTTCCTGGAAAAATACTCACTTTCGTCCCCACATTAAACTGCATCTTATTTTCCTCAGTGGCCAAACTTTTGCTTTTCTGCATGTTTTTTTTTTGGTCGGCGCCATTTGGTCCCTATTTTTCCTAAACTTTCTCTGTCTCTGTTTTTTTTTTCTCCCACTTTGTCCATCTCACCCTTTGTCTTTCTTCCCACCCTTCTCAAAACTCTCTTCTGTCTGTTCGTGCTGGATTCTGTGGGATCGATATATCGATGCTCAAACGCCACTCATTTCAGGGCTGAATACTTTAATAAAGCATCAGTATTAATTATCAAAGAAGAATAAGGGCATGTGTGTCTATTATGCAACTCTTAGGGTAACTTCCTCTCAGGTTTTGTCTCTCAGTAGCATGAAATTGAACTCGTCCATTCATTTTTCATGCCACCAGACGTCCACTCTCTCTCCAGTTAACTTTTTTCAGCCCGCTAACAACGATTCAGCCTGCGGTTGTGTGTGTCTGAAACAAAACCATGGCTGAAAGAAAGAGGACTGTGGTGTGGGTATGCTTTTGAAGCAAACAGGTACAACAGCTCTGCCTCTGCAGCAACACAAGCAAAGATTTGAAGCACCTGAAAAATGCATATCTTGAGGCTTACTGGAGGCAGGAAAGAGGGAAGAACAGGGAGCAGAGCAGGCTGCATCTGCTGCAGTCTGTATCTACCACCAGACAGAGGACTCTGAAACAAACTTTCACTGAAGAAAAAGTATTTCCAGGTCTGTGATCATCCACAAGCTCAGACATCATGATCACAGAGTCGCAGCAATGAGACTGCTTCAACTTTTTCACTCAAAGAATTTAAATAGAGCCTCTCATTTCTTTAATCTCGTGTGAATAAATGACAGAAGCTGAAGTGGCATTAGAGTAAAACTATACAGAAATCAAAACCATACTAGAATTCTTACATTCTGCAGTTGGAAAAACAGGTTTATGCACATTAAAGCTATTAAATAACTGATGTTGGTCTTGTGAATTGTCTCAGTGTAACATTTTAATGTCAGAGAAGAAAAAAATCACTGAAAGTAATAAATGATATGAATACTTTTTATTTATCAGCACCTGTCGGGACACCCAGAGTCAAGTTGCTTTAAATAATTTAAAATATAATTATAAAAAAGGAAAAATCAGGTAAGCAGCAATAAAAAATACTGGAGCATTTGCAGTAGACCGACTGTTGAAGGAGTGCAGTCTAATACTGGCTACTGAGGGGACGTCAACCCAAGTTAGACGTGGCTGACAGGCTGTTTACTCCCTTCTGCCTCCTGGTTACCCTTCAATGGCTATATATAGCTAAAAAAAAGGCAATATACCCGTTGTCTTGCAGCAAACAGTGATTTATTGTGTCAAAATACAGCGGCGTGAACTCCCAGTGAGCCCAGCAAATTCAGACACGGCTCCAAAGACAGCGTTGCAGCATTGAAAAACCTGTTTGGTTAACATCTGCCCCTACTGTAGACCGGCTGTCTCCCCTTATATAACCACAGCGCCACCTTGTGATCATATAAATAACCCAGTTTCCCATATTTAGAACCGTCACTGTTTAAGGTGAACATGTTTGCTTAAAAGGGTGAATTTAAAGATGAAAGTGTCCTGTTGTGCCAGTTCAAAAAGAAGCGCCCGTTCAGTTCTAAATCATCAACTTCTGTTCTGGCTGTTGGTACGGGACACCGCTGGGTCCAGACCAAGACCACGTTCCGCCTGTGACCCCTGACCTGAACTGTTCAGTGGAACTCATGCAATGGAATCAAAAGAAACGTCCAATCTGCAAAATGCACGACTTTCCAGATGTCATCAGTGTATAGTGACCTTTTCCTGGGTGAGGAAGGTCTTTGAGGTTTTTAAAAAACAGCTTAGGAAACAGCTGTAAGTAACAATTTACACTAATTTAACATTTACTCAACTGCTGCACTCGTGTAAAGTAGCAGGGATTCCCTCTGCTTTGAAGATTTTATTCAACAAATGCAAAAAATGATCCTCCTTTAACAAGTGATTTGGGAGACATTGCGAAAGGAAAGGATTTATTGATGCAGGAAGGAATTCACAAGCTACCGAGCAGCATAAACTCAAAATTACCTTCATTTTGGTCATTTCTGACACTAAGTTGATCTACATACAATGTGCTGGTATAATATTTGACTGAACATGAATTTATTTAAACTTTTGGTTGAACACAGCTCATTTAATTTTGCAAATTAAATCTGTAAAACAGTTCAGAGCATACACACCCGTGTTTGACACAGGGTCAACATAAAGCATTTAAAAACCTTCCATGACAAGTATGTGTTTGTGCCGGTATTTTTTCAGTCTTTTCAGTTTTAGATAGTGACAGGCGCTCTGAATAACAACCGTGTGCTATTTTGTGCTGCACACGCACACTGGAAGGACTCGTTTTGGTTTGGCAAATGATTCAGATTGCTGCCTGACTTGACTTTCTTGTTTTGGCTCATGACTGCAAAAAACCAAAATGCAGTCAGAAAATGAATGAGAAGGAAGTCCTGTTCTGAATGTGGAAGGTATTGTGGAGATATGAGGAAGACAAAGAGACGAGAGGCTCACATTTGTTGGCTGCTGTCGGAAAGGTAGGCCTTGACTCTGAAAACCATCAGATAAAAGGATCTAACTATTAGCAGAATAAAAACCTTTATGTGAATCTATGCTGCTCCTTTTGAGTGGATTGCTGAACAGTGTGACAGTTATTGAGTAGATTTGAGTTCCATGTTGCTGTACAGTGGAGTTTACAGTGATGTCTTGGTCTATTTAAAAATCAGAACGGCAGCTCCAGGTTCAGAAGTCCAGCCTCACCGCTGCCGGTTACCGTTCAGGCAGTCAGGACTGGGATAAAGTTGGAGTCCTGCCCATCCTCCAAACTTTCTGCTGTGTATTTATAGCTGATTTACTCCCACAAGTGCAAGATTTCACAACAATATTTCATAACCCAGGGACCAAGCTAAAACAGTATTGACTGTTTAGGAATAACTGATACAGATGTGTGAAGGTGCAAGTATCTGCAGGGATAGCAGGAGGATGAGAGGATTTGAATGCCTTACCCCTGTTGGCTGAGTGTTTATCCATTCATCCATCTGTCACTGAAGGAGAGGGCTGTATGGAGACGGTGAAGTGCACTTGAATGCATAAATATGAAATAAATACGACCTGTCCACTACATGTTGCATTAGATTCCTCTGCAATCTTGTAGTTTGTAGCTGAGATGAATCTGAAACATGTGACATCCCTTCAGTCTCTGAGTGAGATGTGTAGATCTCTGTCCCACTCTGATTTATCATCATTTCTGTCATTCCACAGATGATTATGTTCATGACCTAACATTAATATGTGCGAATTCCCAGCAGCCAGCGAGCGTGTCAGTCATGCAGTCAGAGAGCCAGGCAGCCCGCTTTATCTGCCCGCAGCCTGCGGTAGCCTCCGCAGGTTGCCATGGGAGATAAGAAATGCAGATGTTGCAGGGCTCGTCGGGGAGAGAGTGGAAATACGCCGAAAAGACAACGAGCAGGAGGAGAAGAGAGAGGTAACTGATACAGAGGGGCGAAGTGAAAAGACTTCATAAAGGGAAGAGAGGACAAATTAGCGTAATGAGACGCCATGATAACAGGCAGAGGACAACAGCAGGGGCGAGAACGGGGAAGCGGCAGATAGATAACAAAGTCCTGTTTTAGAATGACAGCTGAAGTGGAAGATAGATGGGGGTCTCTTGTCCTCGTCGGGGTGATGCACGGAAAAACACAGTGTCTGCACTCCAGCGCGGTCTCATCCACGCCTTGACCTCCTGATCAACAGTCTAGAACAGACCGTCATTTAGCCAAAGCATAAAATACCTTTGAAGATCCTGTCCTTCCACATGACCAACTTATATTATGGATATAAACGATGTCTTTTTTTAGAAGTCATTACTTTTGCACTATTCGATTTGCCTTGCACAGTTTGAACAGGTCCGGGTCCATCATGGAGTGAACACACACACACACAGTCACTCAGCAACTAATCTAACATTGTAGTGCGTAACTCGACGTTGTAGTGCTAACCACTCTACTGTACCAGACAAACATCGGCTCTTAATTTGTAGATTTAACCTAAACAGACAGCTAATTCCGCTGATTTTTTTTTTTCAAGAAACATGATTGAAACAAAGAAATAATCTTCCAAACACTTAGTCTGCTGTGTTTAATGTTCAAAACATCAAACAATCAGAGCAATTTCCAGGCATTTTGCTCAGTAATACAAAACCACAAATTAATTGGTGTTGGATTGACTCACCTTCTGCATCACTCTGCCCACATTTGAACGCTGTAACATTTGGAGCACATGTAGACCGACACACACACACACACACACACACACACACACACACACACACACACACACACACACATCATGGTGTAGCGTCAGAGTGCATACTGTATCTTCTGACGGTTATTTTTATATATAGACACCAGTTGCTATTGCTGCTGCAGCCCTGTGTTGACTCTTCAGGTCCGTCCGACCAAAGCTTGGTGTGAGCACACACACCGCCTTTAGCCGGTTTAATATTAACTGCTTGATAAGTGCCTGCATGTGTGTTTGTGCTGGGAGTGGCGATGATGGTTTTATAGATTTTCACATCAGAGCAGGTGAGGCTTGGTGTTTATCAGTGCACTTGTGTCAAAATGTAGTTATTTAGTGTTTTTTATGGCTTTTACACGCCCAAACAGCTTTTAAGTATCACTTCATCACTTTTCCAGACTACTGTTTTTGGTGCTGCACTTTGTCGGTAAGCCGTTTATTTCCTCGTTCCACTTGTTTTCTTGAGGATGCAATCATACTGAGTGGTATTTTTATGGTAGGCATGATCAGACGTGTCTTCCTCAAGTAAAATAGGCCATAACTGATGCTTTTTTTATCCATGGCAGCCAGTTCTTTATTTTATATTTCTCACTGTATTATATCACGCTAAACAGTTGAGAAATCTTTCAAAAGGGAGCGAACCATAACAGCTGTTGAGTGTAAACCAGCTTTTTTCAGCAGGAAGTTGATTCCAGTCTTACTAATTGCCATGCTGTGTGCGAGTGAGTGCGAGCACTTTCACACAGAGCCTGAAACTAGCAAACAGTGCATTTACACGTTGCACACACGGCGTCAAAATCGGAGTACAAAGACTATGTAGACCATTATCACTCTCACAGCTTGTTCATGTTTCAAGGTGGAAGCCCCCCGGGGACACACTCGAGGGTATTTATTATGTGTGTTCATGAGTGTGAATGTGTGTGTGTCGCTCTCAGTGTGAAGGAAGTGGCCGCTTATCAGTGTGTGTGCATGTGTTGGGTGAGAGGGTGTTGGAGATGTCCTTGCCCTAGCTTGTTCCTCTCGACACGGCAAAGTTAATTCCACAGGGGAGAGTTGCATCTGCTGTCGTCTTGACCAAAAGTAAGAGCTTTAAACTCAGACTTTTGGGTTTTTGTGTTATGCGTAAACACACTTCTACAAAGTGTAAATTAGAGGCAAGTATTGCACTGTTAAACTGCTGACATCTGTTTTTTTTTTTTTTGTTTTTTTTTTGGGGGGGGGTTTCTAAGCAGATTTTTGTGCTTTGGGACTCATTGAAATCTGTTTCTGTCTGTGTTTCAGTCTGCGGAGTTCTTCGATATGCTGGAAAGGATGCAGGTATGGAATACATATTTCCTGTCCTTTTATCTCCACCTTCCTCCTTCATCTCTGCCCCTTTTCTTCTCCTGCTCTTTGACTCCCGCTATAATTGCATATTTGCACTGTGTGGCAACATGTTTGTTCTTGCACTTGGGGAATCTTCAAAGAGAACATGGAACATGTAGAGAGATGTATTTGTCCCTTTTTATCCTGCATCCATAATAATTGCCTTGATCATTCTATTACCTTGAAAATGTCAATGATGAATCAATTGTTCAAACCAGTGGCTCAGTGTGTGTCTCAGATTGGACAATTTAGACACAGTGGGTGCAGAAGAAAAGCCTCAAAGATTCAGACTGAAATTGTTTCTCTCTCAGTATAGAATATATGGATTTTTTTTTCTCCTTCTGAACAAAGTGTCCCCACAGGGGAGCACTTTATGCCCTCCACAGGCCTTAGAGAGAAGGGGGACTGTCAAAGAATAACTGGAGGTATATATACGGGTACGAGGAGGAGAGAAAGGAAGGAGGGCAGAAGGAAAGAAAAACTCAAAAAGAGTCAAAGGAGGAACAAGGATGAAAAAAGTGAGAAATACTTTTTGCACGTGATTTGATTGCTGAAATGATTGAACTGGTTGGTTGAGACTTTCAATTTTGAATTCACTTTGAGAAAAACATCATGAAATAAATGATTGCATTGAGCTGCAGCAGCCAGAGTGTCAAAAGCTTGATACCTCAGTTTACTGAGGGACCTATTGGATGCTGTGTCAGGGGGAATTTTTCCTGTGTATAATACAAGAGAAACAGAATTCACCAAAAACACACTTGTATGTTGTGTTTCGCTGTTAGCTCTGAAAACTGTAAACAGACTTATGGATTCTGACCTGCCTGGTGGGGAATGGGGTGCAGGATGCTCTTCGGTTCTCATGTATTTGACATTTAAATGTGGTTTTTGCGTTAAGGCAACAGTTTAGTTAATGTTGGTGTTGTGGTTCACCATTTAGCTGTGATTGTTATGATGTGGTTACTGCACAGTGGTGTAGTGTTTGGCAGTCTTGCCTTATCGCGAATTGAAAAGCACCTTTCTGCTTGGAGTTTGCATGTTCTCCTTGTCCCATGTGGCTTTTCCACTCAGGTTTCCTCCCGTAGTCCAATAGAATCAGGGTCATGACTCAGTCATGCCAGCAGGTGCGAGTGTGACTGCATGTGATGGACTGGTGATATGTTGAAAGTGTATCCTGCCTTAGCCGACTAGGATCAGCTCCAGCAAGTGTGAAATGGATAAAGCAGTACATAAAATACATGCATATTTTGCAAGTCAGGTCAAAGCAGTGGTTAAGAACAGCACTGCATTAATACATTGTATTCTTATACAATGAAAATGTTTCTTCTTCGTCTTCTTCTTCTGCTTACTGTTCTAGAATACTAAAGCACCACAAAGATGCAATATGCACTTAAGTGTTTGTACTTATAATACTCAAAGAAACGAAATCTGACTCTCGGTATGATAGTTGACATCTGAATATATGCTCTATCATGTAAAACTGTTTCAGTGGGTCTGCATGTAATTGGCCAATTTGCTCTGTGTCTCCTCAAATGACTTTCTACATCTGTATAAATGTACTGTATATAAATTCACCACCACTGCACTGATGCACAGATAAACTTTAACCTGTGTGTCGCTGCTGTGGTGTCCCAACAAATGATCAGAACAAATGAAAATAGAGAGTGTGGAAGCAGGATTCAGAGAGGTGGTGACTAAGTGTCATTACCTGTGTGTGTGCGTGTATGTGTGCGTGCGTGCGTGCGTGCGTGCGTGCGTGCGTGCAGGAAATGGCAATAGCACGTATGACTCAGTCACTTTGTCAACCAGTAACACACTTAGCAGCAGCGTTGTCTGAAAACAGTTTTCACTTTTTTTTTTTTAACTGCATATAAATAAAGTGAACTTGCTTTTTCTGACCTCTCTGCTTTTTTCCATCTGCACGCCGCAAACGGATATTAATAAGGTCCCTAAAGCTGAAGAGACCAAAAAATGGAAGGTGTGACTGGATTCACACATTTTTGTATCTTCTCAGTGAATGTCGTCAGTGTGTGTCATCCTACCCGTAACCTTTATTTCTCTGCATGTTGTTCCTCGTTGCCGCTTCGTCGCTTTCCTCCGTGGTCGTCTTGCGTTCACAACCTCCTGCTTATGAGAAGTTGTGAACACCCTTTGTGGACATTTTATTGAGATTCATCTCAGAGCTTTCAGAGTAAAAAATCAATAATCTCCTGATCTGATTGATTTTAAGTTGAATGAACTCCAACTGTCGATTGATCCTCTGTGGCCTGCCAGTGTCCTGACTCCTGCGGCTGCAGAATACAAATGGGCGGCTGTCCGTAGCGCTGCGCCCTCAGAGCCGCAGACAGGCCTCAGCAGTATTTAGAGGTCGCACACCGGCGCTATACTCGAGCTGACTACCCAAGACGTGTAGCAGCTCTTAACCTCCGGGGCGACTGAATCAAAGCGCCGTGGCATCGTGTCGGGGCCTGGCACGCCCTCGCTAATGTCCTCCGATGACTGCATGTTTCAGGTCGTTGCATCATTGCCTGGAAGTCTATTTGGCATAATAACTCCTATTACCTTTTGGTGTCTGTGTTTGTGGCTGTGTTTGTGATTTTTATTTAATCACTGTGGCAACAAAGTTCGTATGAATTAAAAATGAGTCTTTTTTTTTTTCAATGGTGTTTGTGTTTTCTTTTTGACAGGATGACTATATTCCCTACCCACGGATAGAAGATGTGAGTCACACAAAATACTTTCGAAACGTGTAACTGTTGTGTTATAATATTTGTAAGAAGAAATTTCAATTTGAATCTGTCTGTTCAAGCAAAAGCTGAGTATATTATATGGGTTCACACTTCAGAAGAACCTCTCTCGGTCTTGCTGTTTTCCCACCTGCTTTTCTCTCCCTCCTCTCGTCAAAGGTGTTGGAGAAAGGCGGCCCGTACCCCCAGGTAATCCTGCCGCAGTTCGGGGGTTACTGGATTGAAGACGTGGAGGCACCAGCTGGAACGCCGTCCTCCTCGGAGTCCAGCTTCTGTGAGGAGGAGGACGGAGGAGAGGGCATGAGCCCCGGCGGGGGGCACAGCTACCGCCTGGAGTGCAACAGCACGGCCCGGGCCTACCGTAAACACTTCCTGGGCAAGGTTAGTGAGTTTGTGTGCATTCCTGTCAGTTTCAATGCCTGGTTAGCAAGTCTGTGATTTTCTCTGAGCTAAAACCGCCTGCCTCTCCTACCTTCTGCTTCAACACTCGTGCATCCAGGAGCACATGAACTACTACTGCACTGGCAGCAGCATAGGAAACCTCATCATGTCTCTGAAACACGAGGACGCTGAGGGACAGGAGTTCCTGCGCATCATGCTCAGGTACAAAGACAAATACACGACTGTATCACAGACCGAACACCGAGAGACATATAATCACTCAGACAAATGTTTGAAGTCTCTAATCAAGCCAGTACAGAAGCTTCTGTTGTGTAGGAGGAGGCCAGCTTACTCAGAGAAAAGCCCACAGGAAGAGCATTCAGACTCAGAGTATGCTCAGTCCTGATGTGCGGTATTTCTCCAGAGATCATGATATTGGATTTCTTCCTTTTAATGTGTCGGAAATCATTCGTCTTGAAAAGCATCAGGCTTTTGAAAACATTAACCATGAGAGAAATACAGCTGCAGAGTGGACTTCAGACCTTTCAGCAGGCTTTGGAAACAAAATGAAGGCAAATTAATTCAACAAAGCCGTTTGTTGCATTTTAGTTTCAACTACATTCAAGAAAAAATATGCAGTGCAAACAGAGGCGTCAGGCGTTTTGCACAAGTATCATATATTGTTGAAATTGTAATGGTTTTTTTTTAATCCTTAAAGATTTTGTAAAAAATATTCAATTAAATGTTCCTTTACTTACATTTGGAGCAGTGCTTGTTATTGATTGTTTATGTCATTTTATTGTTTAGGCTCACTCAAGCTCAAATTGGCTTCAGACATTTTGACACAAAACTGCATATCAGAGGATCATTGAAGAGATTATAAATCATCTTGACGGAAATCTTTAATAAACTTTGTGATACTTCAAGTAGTTCATCCATCTTGAGCTTTAATCTCATTGAAGAATTTTCATTGTATCACAGATTCAAGTACAACTTGTCCCCCAGAGTCCAAATATCTGTGCAAAATGTTCTAATCGATGCAGCAGTTCACAAAAGGTTTCAGCTTTATTCAGTACTGATCGTCCATCAGACCCACTGATCTGCACGGCCATTCATAAAGCTGTTGTGTGTGTTCCTCCTCCTCCTTCCTCCGCTCAGATCTGACCGTGTTGTTTTTAGCTCTTATCACATGTGTGGTTCTGTCATGGACAGCTAATCCTGCCATTGTCACAGTTGGTGACATTTTCATTAACAGGCGAGAAAAACAATAGCATAATGCTTTGTTTTTGCTCAGCCGGTGTGGGCGCTGCGCTGAGGCCTGCAGCCAGGTGAATGCTAATCTCCTTACAGACCATCGACACTGATGACACTAATAATCACACCAGCGCCGTTATAAGATTTCAAGATCACACCTTAACCTGAAATGCTCAACTCAACTCAAATGTGAAATGCATGTGATTTAAGCACAACTTAGAACTTTCACAACAACGTTACATAAACAGTTGTTTCCTTTTCAGATCGAGGACCAAAACAGTTCACGACAGGATCTCTTTAGCGGGCATCAACCAGCTGCCCAGCGTGCCTCAGATCGCCAAGGTAAGGTGCCTCCTTAACAGAATTTTAAATGTGTATTTTGCATCAATTTATCGAACATTGACCAGCCGTAACTTTATGACCAATGACGGGTCAGTTTCATGGCACAGATTATCTTCTTATCATTGCAGCTGTATAAGTAGGTTTTTGTCAGTAATTTTGTTTTGATGAATAGACATGACCTTCCGAAAACAATTGTTAAATTATTTCTGTTCTCCTCCAGTTTTTGTAGTCAGAATTTTCATTTGCTTTTTTTGCAGCTTCTGTGCGACGACGCCACGGGGCTGAAGTTCAACCCGGTCCTGTACCCTCGGGTGGGTTTTCCTCCTCAGCTGCCACGCAGCGGCCTCATCATGACCCTTCTGACCCCAGCAGCCCTCTGAAAACTCAAGCTGACCCCAGTTATGTCTCCCGTCTCTTGTTTCTGCTGAGAGACTGAGCGCCACACTCGAGTTTCTGTATTCAGTAATATTCGCCCCAACTTTATCATAACCTCTTTGAATAATTTTTCATAAATTGAGTGACTCCGTAAATTTTTCATGTCGTTTAGTTGAAGCCTGGGGGGGATTTTTCTTACACCTTAAACTGATTTACGTTTAATTATTTTTGCCAGCGTTTCTCCCTTCAAATTCAACTTCATTAACTTTTCAACCCCCCCTTAATGCTGACTCAGAAAAACAGCTCAGTGCTTATCACACTGAACCCCCTCTCAGCCCCCCACCTCCGTCACATCTGCCCCATTATTCAGACATCTCACTCCTGACGCAACCGCTCCCTAATGTGGATATGATGGATCTGCTGCTCCTCCTGTGAGCCTGGTGGAGGAGGGTGATGAAGCATGCTCTCAGCCTTCGCCCTCAGGGAAGGGAAAAAAAAAAAAACCCCATCTGTGTCTCAGTATGCAGGAGACAGGGACAAGATCGCTCCCCTCGCTGGGGGCCTCGACAGTTTGTCGCATGGAAGCCTTACGTAAGACGATCCCAGTAAACCTGCCCCGGAGACTTCTGGGAGAGGAGGAAAACATGTTTTCCTCACTGCTACGACATGCTGCAAGTGTGCAGGAAGTTCAGCCACAGCAAGGCTGACAAAATGACGAGTTCAGTTTTTGTGTTTGTTCGCAGGGGTCCCAGTTGATAGTGGCGTACGACGAACACGAAGTGAACAACACGTTCAAATTTGGCGTCATTTATCAAAAGTTTGGACAGGTAAGCGATTTGAATCCCTTACTGCCTGAATTCATCTACAGTAATACAACAAAATTAAATATTACCTCGAAATAAACACATTTCTGTTTTGTTGGTGTGTTTCTCCCAGACGTCGGAGGAGGAGCTGTTTGGGAACAACGAGGAGACGCCGGCCTTTAAGGAGTTTCTCGCTCTCTTAGGGGACAACATTGAACTTCAGGATTTTAAAGGGTAATTGTCGGAGCTCGGTGCAGTTTAATGAGCGGAACTTGAAGCGATAGTTTCAGTGAATACAAGGAATTATGAAACACAATTCAGCCATGATAGTAAATTAAATAGACAGAAAAAAGTGACGTGTCAGCATATAGCTGTGGAGGAAAATAGCAGGGTTTAATTACTATAACCTTGGAGCGATTTGTCCCGCTGATTCGGACTCAGCATGCAACTGAGATGAACTGCTTAGTAAAACAGATCTGTGGAAGGAAAGTGCCGCGTGGACAGGTAATCAGAGCTTTCTGCGCTGGCCTTTCTCTTTACTGCTACATGTGTTGCCCTCATTATTGAGGAGGCTTCAAGTTGTAGCTGACACTTTATGAGCAAATGCTTTTAAATGTCAGTGGAGCTCATTATGTGAAGTGTGCAGTGTGTAAAAGGTATAAACAGAGAATCCTGCCTCAATTTGGAAATGTGTGCCTGGACAATATGATAGGTTTCGCGGTGGCCTCGATGTCTCCCATGGACAGACGGGGTCCGAGTCCATCTACACAACCTTCAGACAGAGAGAGATCATGTTCCACGTATCAACGAAGCTTCCCTTCACAGAGGGCGACGTCCAGCAGGTACAAGGCTTTACCGTTTCATTACGATGTATTTATGATTGATTTAGCTGCAAAGAAAAGATGCTAAGTGTAATGAAAATCAATATCAAGCGGGTTCTCGACGATGGACCCTGCTCTGATGAGAGAAAGAACAAGATCCGTTAACTGAGAAACTCTTTCCCCTCAGCTCCAAAGGAAAAGGCACATAGGCAACGACATCGTGGCTGCAGTCTTCCAGGAAGAACCCACGCCGTTTGTTCCAGACATGATCGCTTCGAACTTTCTGCACGCTTATGTGCTGGTGCAGGTGGAGAGCCCCTGTACAGAGCACACCACATACAAGGTATGAACCTGTGGTGGTGTGATGCTGGTTTTCCAGCACCTGACATGGCTCAGTAAGTGAAGTTGACCTGTAGCATTCGTACATTTAATGTGTGACTGTTGTTTGTTTCACCTGACCAGGTGTCTGTTACAGCGAGGGAGGACGTACCTCCGTTTGGACCCCCTCTTCCAAACCCGGCAGTCTTCAAGAAGGTGAGACACAGCAGAGTCTCAGTTTGTAACAGGAACTCATCACACTTATCACTGACAAAAAAGTTATTTTATTTCCTGTTATGCTGTTTAATTCCCTGAGTAGCCATAGTAAGAATGAAAAAAAGTGCATTTGGAAAAAACACGACACAAACTGTGGATTGTGGGTCTTGAACTTGAAGAATCTGAAACTGACATCTTTGGTTTAGTTGAGCTATTTTGTTTATTTTTCCTCCAAATCACTTTGATATTTTGTCCTAATGCGATTTTCACCTGGTTCTGATTTTCAATAGCAGTTTTACCACTCTCTTTTTTTTTTACCTTTCTTTGTTCATTTCATCATGCAATCTTATTTATTTGTATTCCTAAGTATATTTATACTATAATATATAATATGATATTCTCTACATTTCTCTCAAATGTTCCTGTGAAGCAGTTTGAATAATGTCAACCTGGAAGCACGTTACGTGAATACAGTTTGCTTCAATGTTTGATTAAAGACGTCATTCACAGTATGTGTCATGTCATGATCAGAAATGATAAAGGAAGCTTTAATTTAGCTGTAAGAGAACCCTGCTCACTAGCTTTACTTTACATGTTTCTTTTTTCTGAACAAATAGAGGAAACTTATGTCTCTGAGTGAGCGCCAAAGGCGGAAACTTCATTGGAAATGGAATCCGTCTTTAAGATTCGGAAGAGGTTTATATTACTCACTGAGAACGCCCTGCAGAGAAGGACAAAAGGGAGGATTTGAATGCATAAAGAGACTTAAATTACCAAGGTTTATACTTCTAATCACATACAGTGTACTGCAACAATGGAATCTGTACAGGGCTAATAAAGGTCACCTTCACCCTCCCCCCACCCTCCTGGCTCATCAGCTCACTCTTCGCCTTCCGTCTGTCTCTTTCCTCCTCGTCTCCAGGGGCCTGAGTTTCGAGACTTCCTGCTGACAAAGCTGATCAATGCTGAAAACGCCTGCTACAAGTCTGACAAATTCGCCAAACTCGAGGTGACGCACCCGCTCAGCCGCGCCACGACCGCTCTCTCCTGCTCCTGACGCGTTTGGCCACACGGTCTGTCTGTGCACTGGTTTCAGGGGCGGACTCGAGCCGCGCTGCTGGACAACCTGCACGACGAGCTGCACAGGCAGAGCCAGGCCACGCTGGGCCTGGGCCAGGTGGGAGAGGAGGACAAGCTGGAGAACGGCGGACACGGGGGCCTGCTCGAGTCCTTCAAGGTGAACATGAGCCCAGACTGAAGTACATCGCGCCGTCCTTTTCCCAGCTCTGTGGCATTTATTTAATCAGTGTCGTTACAGCGCAGGAGTGCGAGCTTTTCTGGCTGTAGGTCAGCTAAATGTCACAGGTTCACAGAATGACTTGAGGTGTTGAAACCACGTAATGGCAGAGACTTTACCCACGCTCAGAGTTTGACTCTGTGTGAATATGAATGCCAAACGCTGCAGCGATCAGAAGAGTAACGAGCAGCCGCACGGTCTTTGTAGGCCTTTCTTTTTTCTTGTTTGGTAACTCTCTCTTGTTGCACACTGGCTTTCCACTCTCCTTTGTCCCAAACTGATGGCGAAGTGATGTTAATAGGACCGTTAAAATTTGTGTTTCCATCCGTGTGTGTGTGTGAGAGAGAGAGAGAAATTAGTGGTAGTGTTTAGGAGTGTGACTAATGTGATAATTTGACTCTTACTCTTCACAGGCATTATGGCAAGCTACTTTGCACTTTCTGCAGACAGTCCCAGGGGGCGCTGTTCTCATCGCTGTCATCTCCTTTGCTGTATTTTTCTTTTCTGTAAACTTGTAAATGTAAGATATTACAATTGCTCAGCAATAAACTTAATTTCATATGATGTCGTTTGTGTTTATGCTTTCTAAAGTTTTGAGTTCACCTCACCCAAAGCATTGCATTCAGTAGTGACTGTTAATATTACCAATAAATACACAAGTCACGTCTTATAATGACTTTCATGAATGAAACTAAATGAATCCAACACAGCCTCAGTTCCCCAGCTGCTCCAACTCACTGCACCTCTTTCGTGGAGATTTGCGCCCTCTGGTGGTTGTTTTCTGCAATAACATTTAAGAAAAAAATTCTTGCTATATAATCTCACTAACAGTACAATTCGTATTTTATTTTCGACAGATTGGCTCTTCTTTTCCTCTCTGTTGTTAACTGGACTTTTCCTCAATGTCAGATGGGAATCTCTCTGACCCTGGGATACAGCAAGAATCTGAGTGGATGGATTGATGGATGGATGCTCTTAACTCATCACCTGCTGTTCCTTCATCCACCTGATTTCTTCCTGACCCTGTGTTCCTCCTCTTCCTGACCCTGTCATTTGCATTCTTGCCTCTGCAGAGAGCCATGCGTGTCAGGAGCCACTCCATGGAGACCATGGTGGGGTCTCACCGCCACAGGAGCCCCGGGGTGGGAGGTGGGGTCCCAGCCAGCCTCAGTGGGGGAGGACTGCCCCAGAGCACCAGCGAATGCACAAAGAGCACCTTCTCTGTGAGTGAGGAGGAGGAGGAGGGTTGATAGGATGGAAGTTTTGAGGATCATAATGGAAAGAGGTAGAAGATCACGTCTGCATGAGATTTAACTTGACCAGTATTATGTAAATTTAAACTGAATAATGTCAAAGTGAAAAAAGAGACTTTCTCAGATATTTTTAGTGTTTTTTAGAGTGAGGAAGGGCTTTACTCTGTCCAAGTAAAGGAATGTGACCTATTGCTAAAATACTAAAGGTGATTTAGCTCGCTTTGTCTGTGATTAAAATTAGCTTCAAGAGACTAACTTTAATCTTTGGTCAGTAGAGTTTCACTTAGTTTTCCTTGTATTTAAATTTTTTTACATGTCACTGAGCAGTCAAATTTTATTTTGAAACTTTTCACGGAGGGACAGTTCAAAGTTCTTATGTTTGATCCAGTGGACACTAACTGTGAATACTGTCAATACTCTGACTATATTCTAAACTTGATTACTTTTTTTGGGAAAAAAAACATCTAAAAAAATGTATGGACACAAAAAGTAATAAATTATAGTGACAAAAAGCCCCAATGACAACCCCCCCCCCCCCCCCCCCCCCCCCCAAAAAAAAAAAAAAAAAAAAAGTTAAAGCAAACTGTAAGATACACGATTCTGGGATGAAATAGGAAGTTGCATGACAAATGCAAAGCTGATTGAGAATACTATACAAAACTGAAATGATGGTTCAAATTCCCAATATAATGCAAGAATAACAGTAGGATATGTGAAAATGGGCTCAACTTCCCTGTATTTTATTGTTCCACTCAGTTAGCTTGAAGTCAGTGTAAATTTAAAACACAATTTTTTTTTGATTCCTGAAGTCAATAAAGTAGCACGAATCTCGTTACTCAACCGCTTTGACTTCATGTTAGAGCAGACAGTTCGTTTTCCAACTGGAGGACAATACATTTTTTAATCTGATGTATTATGAGTTCTGTCTTTTCAGCTAAATACAAGTTGTTATTTTAAACAACAGCTGAGCTTTTTGATTAAACTGGATCAAAATGCTCATTCAGCAGTCATTCTTTAAATTCTTTAAGTTTGTGCAAAGTTTGGGTTAGTGTTACTCTTTTTAGAGATACATAAAGCATTGTCTGATGAGAAGTGTAACTGTGCGATATGATTTCAGCCTCCTGCGCTGTCAGCCAAGTCTCCTCTGAAGAGTCCGGTGAAACGGCGCTCGGGCCTCTTCCCACGTCTCCACTCCAGCACAGAAACCCCGTCAGACAAACAGACACGCGGGTCAGTGTTCAGGATTCTGTTGGAATACAACTCTGTGTTTGTGCCACCGATCAAACGCTGACTGTTGCTATCGACATTATACGGTTGTCTCCCTGCAGTGACCAGAAGCTCACAGAGCTCTGCTCGCTGTCCCAGGAGGTGAGATCAGAGACGTCGTCCAACCCCAGCTCGCCTGAAATCTGCCCCAACAAGGAGAGGTGAGACAGATGCTCCTTTATAAGGAAGCGCTCGGATCTCTGGTTATAGTTAAATAGAAATCTGTCCTGATATCTCCACGTATAATCAAATCTCTTTGCTGTTTTCATGTTTACTTCCTGCGTCATTTCCTCAACAGACCATTTGCTAAGATGAAGGAGTGCAGCAGCAACAGGCCCAACATCTCTCGTTCTTCATCGAGCACCAGCAGCTTCAGCAGCACCACGGGAGAAACAGAAGCTCTGGAGGAACTAGAAACAGTATGGACAACTTGAACAAAGATCATGGCAACAGAAATGCACACACATTTCTCACTTTTTTTTTTTTTTAGCTTGTATGGATGAATTTTGAATTGTTCAGTTGGTTGTGAAAAAAATCAATGTCCTAGCTTTTTTTAATAAAGGAAAAAGTCAATAATTTCTAGGAACTGAATGTCAGCACATTGATTTTAGCGATTACAGCTCTTCGCTGTGGCTTTGTATCAGATGTCAGTGCCTGTCCAAACTGTCCATCGAAAGTGAGAAACGCTGTCAGATTAATCCCACTGTCAGCATTTAATCTGAGATTCATCTGTGCTGTTACAGCTTAAAGATGCATTATGTAGCATCTGAATAAGGGGTATCAAACATGTGGCCCATGGGCCAAAACCAGCTCTGCAGGAGGATCAAATGGAGTCCACGGGATTACCCAATGGTTAAAATTACAGAAAAGATATTAGCTAATTATTTTAATAAAACTAATCACTAGTACTCCTAATATCTTCACAGGGTTTCATGAAGAGTAGAAAATTTTAAAGAACACTGAGGCCCAGAACTGTTCAGCTGATACAAGCATCAGACAAACAATCCTTGCTTAAAGGTGCTGTAGGCAGGATTTTGCTAGTCAATGCTAATTTTTCTGTATTTTCTTTGGATTAAATGTTAGAGTATCCACTGATAATCCTTTAGGAGTGTAGCATAACTGCACTACCGCGAGGGCGCAGCGTTTCCATCTGTCTCTGTTCTGAGCTGAAAAGGAATCTCCACAGCTCCAGGTATCTTTGACCAATCAGAAGAGCCCATGAGGCTCTTACCATGGTTGGTCGAGGGGCGTTCGTCTCACGTTCTTGTGGGAGGGGCTTAACTTGCATAAGGGCGTGATGTCAGAGAAAACAGGACAGGATTGACTGTGCTGGGTTTCAAATCGCCATCTTGCTTAGGTAACCCGAAAGCAAAATGGCGGAGATGCTGAATCCTGCCTACAGCACCTTTAATGGCAAACAGCTTCTGTCAAATGATGTCTGAACAGAAACAATATGACAGAAAAAAAAAATCTGGTCTCATTGAATTATCGAAATGAAGCATAAAGTTTTTTGCTCACGTTTTCGTTATTCATCTGCAATAGAATTTAGAATAAAAATGTTCAGGTTGTTCAGATCTTCTGAAAACATTATTAATGGTGTTAATGGTATCAATATAGACTTTGTTAAAATGTGCATGTACTAATTGGTACAAAAAACACAGAAAACTGAATCAATGGCACATTTGAGCAAAAGATCTGCTCGTGGTTTCTGAACTAAAATGGGTGTAACACCTCTACACTCCCCCAGTATGTGGTAGAAAGTGCTAAAATAAACATAATGCAGCTTTTGCAGATGCTGTAGGATTTTTTAAGGCACCAGTTGATGGTGCTAAAGAGCCAGACTGTTGCTTGAAACCAGTCAGTTACACATCATGACAACAGCAGAGTAGATTTTACTTTTGTTTATATACAACACAATGCAAGCTGCACTTTCCCAAATCAATACAAACTGCTAATACAATGGTTCCTTTGTCCTATTTGCATTTTTTTTTATATTTGTTCCTCATGTGAGCTAATGCAGTGAATTCAAAAGAAGTGTAATGTGATTTCTTTGTCTCACCGAGCATGTGTAGTTTAATTCTTCCTCTCCCTTTTCCTCCGTCCCTCCGTTGTGTCCCTCCCTCAGGCCAGCCATCAGTGTGTGGCCTCCTCCTCGGCGTTCAGCTCCGCCCTCAGCGTTGACAGCCAGGTCTCCGGGACCCCCGTCATCATGTGCCGCAGCCCCACAGGTAAACTTTTATTTTCTGGATCAATGGTCTCATACAGTCTGCAGTTTAAAACGGTGTGATGTGCAGGGAAGTGACAGGGTTTGTGATTCTCCTGTGAAATCCTCTTTCCCTTCCTATATTTTCTTCAGATGGGAAAAATAAGACGTCACCAAGGTCAAACTTGAAGTTCCGCTTTGACAAAATGAGCCACTCGTCCGCGACTGTAAGTTCAACATTTGAACTCTGTTTTCTGAACATTTTCCTTTTGTCTTAACGTTTAAGTGCAATGATTCGACTTATTAATTTTATGAGGTGGCTTTTTAAAATAAGACGATGTTCATTGCAGTAGTTTTCTGTGTACATGACTGATGTAACAGGATGTTTTTTAAATCAGTGGCCAAATACTAAGAAATACTACAGAAATATGTGTCCTAATAATTAGCACAAATAGCATTCCCTTCGATTGGTTGGAATGTTTGAAGAGATTGTGTATTTGGTTGATTCTTTTCACCTGACAGCCATTGTGACAAACCAATACGTCCCTCTCACTTTGTCCATCCTTCTCTCCTGCAGCCCGAGTAGCGTTGAGGGACGGGAAAACGCGGATTTGCACAATGATGGGAAAACGTGGGCCGAAGAAGCTGCCAAAAAAAAAAAAACACCCCCGAAAATCACAACAACCACTGGTAGAACCACTTCCTAAGCCAAGGATAACTTGACAAGGTTACCAACTGCACCAGAGTCAGAGTCCCCACACATACTGTAAACCCACGTGTGTGTGTGTGTGTGTGTGTGTGTGTGGTGTGTGTGTGTGTGTGTGTGGTGTGTGTGTGTGTGGTGTGTGTGTGTGTGTGTGTGTGTGTGTGTGTGTGTGTATGTGTGTGTTGTACGGAGAAGCACCAACCCTCAGCTTCAGAAGCCAGTGCTGCATCTCAGCTATTATTTGCTCTCATCGCACTGAGGTCGGGCAGGGCTGCTACGCTGGGAGTCTGGGCCTCCCCCTTCCTCTCCAACATCTTAACACACGCTGGTGTAAAGGAACGCTCACATGAGTTTACGGCCGAACTGTTACTCTTTATTTAGCCAGCTGCTGGAGTTCTTTCCAGCAGTGGAAAGAATCGTCCGACTTCACCACGTCTCCTTTTGCCTTTTCCCTCAAGCGCTGCGTCTGCTGAGAGTTCTGCTTTGTCCCCCCCTATAAATAGCAGAAACACATGCACAGGAATTCAATGTACAGTTTGCTTACAGTAGCCGAGCCTTGGAGGCGGCAGCGCTCCTTCCTCCACTGTAGGATCTGAACTCCTTTCTTTGCATATGTAATTGCTTTTTCTAAGGACAGCGTATAATTTCAGAGACGCTTTTGTAACCTCGCTAGCTGCTGCATTGTGTCTGCTGCGTAGTAAACATGACGGTGTGTCCCCCGGTGGCGGCGTAAGAGTCACGGCGACGTCCTGAAAGTGCAGGGGTTGGTGGAAAACAGGAGAACCGTAGGAGACACTGCCAACACATGTTTGCCACAAGCTTGTTTTAGCCAAAGCTGCGCCTTACAATCTATCCGAATCCCTTTCCGCCGCAGATGTGTGCCCTCTCTGGTCCCCTCTCACTGTCTGTCTCTCTCACCGTGTGAGAGGATGAGTCTCTCCTGGATCTGGTTACGGTGAAGTTGCGGGTCGCCCATCGACACTCACGTTTGCTGGAAATAGACGTTGCACTCACTGAGAAGATTTCACGCTCTTGATACCTCCCATTGAAGCTTGCTGGCTCGGTGTATCGGTGTTTGCTGTGCGCGCAGCGGTTTCGTTCTGACAGGGAAGCCTCTGGGGCGTTTGAAGTTTCCCAGCATGTGAGCTGATGAATATGACTTGAAAAACAAGCTTCAGGTTATAATTGTGATGAACCTTCGAACCACCTTTGGCAAAAACACTTTGAATGTGAACTTCAAGCTTTCGTTTTTTTGTTGGTTTTTTTTTGTTCTGGTTTTTTGTATTTTATATTTCATGCCTTGTTAGTTGTCATTAGAGGTAAATTGGGCCATTTTATGTGAAATCAAAGAGTTCTCCTGACTGACTGTGGGATTTGCTCCATTATGTAAATGATGCCTTTGTACCCAAAAGCAGAAATCCCGTCAATGTTGTAGAAGGAATTAGAGAATTTTCACCGTTTTTGAAGGGATTGATGTACATTGGGGTGACCACATATTTGTTTTGGTCGTTTGTTTTTTGAACCTTGTAATTTTGGTCCTTGTGTCTGTGTCTATTCCATGAATATGCTCCTTTTAATCAGCCTGGTAATGATCCACTTTGTTTTCACTTGCTCCTCGTTGTGTGTAACCAGTAATCGTTCCTCTAATGTGTTAATTTAATTCAGTGGGAAGACACAAAGCCACAAAAAGGGACTGAAATCTTACATTTCAGTCAGCATACACACCACTTTGTGCCAACTAATTCAGATGATTAAATCATCCATTCATGAGGAAAAAAATCCGACTCAAAGAATAGATCAAGATGATTGTTTTATGGAAGGTTTTAGGCCTTAAATAAGCCTTTTCCAAATCTCTTTAACAATATAAGATATGAGTTTTTGGTACCAAGACATTCCTTCATGGTTAGATTTAAAAAAAATTTGTGAAAATTTTCTGATTTGACAGTAAGTGACCTGATTGCGAAGCCAGTTGTTGAAGCACAACCAGACCACACAGAGGTCTGCTCTTAATCTGAGCTACACACCACGGCACAAGCCCAGAGCTGCACAAGCTGGAGTTCATTAAGGAAATAGCTTGTAGACACACAGGTGTGTGTTTCCATTGTGACCAAACTGGTATGTTTTGGAGAACCGTCTTTGTAATCTTAATATGTAGGGCACCATTCCTGTAGTTGGCTTCGTAGTGTGTAAAGGTTCAAAAGCCCAGTTTCCCCAAATTATCAACATCTGCTGTTATTTAGGTGAGTGCGAAAGACGTTCTCAAGGGAGCTACTTGAAACTCGACGAGAAAAAGATGTGTTGACAAGCACACTATCCTCAGATAGCATAGGCCAGTAATTACCTCGAGTAAGGGACGCAGGGACTGAAACCCTCTGGACAGAGGCCAAAAGTTCAGAGAATGTTTAGTTTGTAGCAGGTATCGCTTAAAACGCCCTGCAGCCTTTTTCTTCGTTAATATGCTTAATTTATTCAGAGATGACTTCTTTTGCATTGATGTCATGTAAAATTGTCACTGCAGAGTTCGCTGAATAATAACTTAAAATGATTAAAGGAAATATATTAATTTAAGAGATGTCCAAATCTGTATATGTATATTTGGTTATGTAATGTGCCATTGAGAATTTATTCTAAAATAAAATGTTGTATTTTGTGTCATTTGTGTGCTTTTTCATATCATATGCTCACTCTTGCTTATTTTACACCGTTTGATTTTCTATTATTCAATCAACATGGACACGTCGAGGATACATGTGGTTTTTATGTTAAAAAGAGACATTTTTACTGTAACAGCACTACTTTTGACCTAAATGAATCAGTAATAATCGATGTCCAACTTGCTGAGCCAACTCTTAAGCATTAGCCGAAGCCGTTGTCTATTTTGAATAACAGTTGTTGCCATTTCCCCAACCTTATCGCAAGAGAAACATTTCTTCAAATCTAAACTGGTCTGGCAGCAACATGAAAGAATTTTGACTTTAAAGCTCGTGTCCGGAGTTTCCGTTCGTTTCCAATGTATGTATCATTTTTTAACAGAGCTTAAATCTGTTAGTCTGGTTCGATACTATAATATACTATTAGCATAAAGCAATATAAAAATTTATTTATGAGCTCCGCCTTCGTCTCATAGACCCCCATGTTATCCGAAAAAGCGCCGGTCACCTTCAGCCAATAGATTTCAAGCTTCCACTTTGTCATGCTGTCAATCAACGTGTGTGTGCAGCCGGAGAAACTTTACACTTACCTCGGATATATCCATTGTCTGTATATAGGAAACATGTAGGATGCTGACCACACCTACACGGAGGCACTCATTTTTACCCCACAGGTAATGCGTGAGCACAATTAAAGGGGCGTGGCTTGGGAGCTCACGAAAGCAGAGGGAGGGCGGAACCTCGAGACGTTGGATTAAAAAAACCTCTCTCTTTCAAAACTCCGGACACGAGCTTTGAGTAGTAATAGGTGTGTTCACGATGGCAAAGCCAGAGGTAGACGGAGCTAGACGAAGTAGACGGCGCAGCCGTGGGGCGGAGTTATAAGTCTGCCTCCAACTCGGACATGGATCTGCTGACTGCACCTTTATTTCAGCTGTTTGTTTCTTTTTTGTTGCGTATTCCTCTTTGTAATCATAAGACAAATCTGTTTCTTTCACCTTGTGCTGAAATCCATAATGTGGAGCATCTTCCTCAAATGAACTGACATGACTTCAGATGAACTTTATGAATGAATCAGTAGAGATCCTCTCATTTTCTCTGGAGTTCTGATTGATGGCAACCATTTCATCTTCATTCCGTTTGTGGTTTAACTGTATATTTGCAGAAACTAGTTAAGTCAATACACTTGCTTAAAGAATGACTGGTAATTATTTTAATCTTCATTGACTGGTATGACATTGTCAAGGACACATTTAGGCAGAACTGAATCTTTTTTAATACAATCATGAATCAAAGTATCAGTGCAGCGTCACTCAGATTACTTACATTACAACTGGAAAGTGCAACAGCTTCACTGAATCTGCCCAAACTTGGTGTGAGTTGTGAAGACTAAAATGAAGAATAATTGATTCTGATTTGCTTAACTGAAAGTCACAATGTTGAGTGTAATCAAGAGAAGAAGCAGTGCCAAAAAAAAAAAAAAAAAACATTCCGTATCAATGTTCTTTAGTTAAAAATGCAGGCAGTGTCAGGAGGTCAAGAACATCAGAGAGTCTCAAACAGAAACAAGTTCTGCAAATGGTTCCTCACTTTTCAGGGGAAATTTCAGTAATGAGTACACAGTAGACTGGACAGGCTCTTTCATTGCACCTTGGTGTTGCAGTGCATCCTGGGAAATGTCTGCATATACGACCTGAAAGCAAAAAAGGGAAATCACCATTACTGTGGTCACAAAGTCAGGGAAACTGAGAAAGAGATTTTCATAGCAGAACATTCACCTCGGTCTTCTGGTGGCTTCTGGGAGGAACTGGAACATTTTTCGACACTGTGACAACACAGGAAGCATCACAATAACTTTACAACCATGATACATGACAAAATTAGGTGAAGATTATGAGATTACCTTTGTGAGAGGAAGAGCTTCTTTCCTGTGGTGCCGGGAGTCGAGGTGGAGGCCGTGGAGCTAGGTGTAGTTCACCTCCATACAAAGCTGAATATATGAACTCTGCCCTGGGAAGCAGCTGAGGCTTGACCTCTGAACTCAGGAAACAAGCCAACCCCAGGATGATGGGCAGGCACAGAAAAACACCAGCACAGATGAGAATCCTGGGCAAGAAATCCCTCCGAGAGAGCTCAGCTGCAGGAGGAAAGGGGAAAAAAATCAAGAAGTTAGATTCAATATTTAATTCACACTGATGTGCAACGTGCAATTCTGACTCTACAGACCTGCTGTGACGTTCACGTACATCAAATTCCCCGTGTCACTGTTGCCTTTGCCCCACGTAACAAAGCATCCGTAGGAGCCTTCGTCGGCTGGGTTGACTCCCATGATTTTTAACGTGAGTTGGGCTTCATGAGCAGAAAGCGTCACTTTGATCAAATGATGCCTTTCAGTGTCTTTAACAGTACTGAACTGCTCATCTGTTGAGTTTTTCCACAGCCAGGTTCCAGTCCAGTTGAGTCCGCAATGCCTGACCACGCAGGTGAGGGACAGAGCGCCCCCCGCTGGGACAGGCATGACCTGTCGTCTGGCCAGAATGGCCTGGTCACAGTCCTCATCACTGAGACCTGAAGAAGGGAGGAAGCTGTTACTATAACCACACAAGAGACGGACACACTGTATATTTGATTTTTATGCACAGTGAAGACTGGTTGTTGCAGTTTTGTTTGTGACAATGTGGTTTGGAGAAATACCTGCATCAAAAAGATACATTTTATCTCAGCTCTCACTTTATGCTAATTTTATTTCCATGGTCAAACAAGCTCACCAACAGGTTTATTGGCTCAAAAAGATCTTCCACAGGTGGAAAGTCACATGAACTGATTGTGACACATGCAAAGCTTCACCGTGCTGTGTTTGGAAGGCGTAGCAAAGATTTTCCCAAAGCTCTATCTTCTTATTTGGAAACAAAATTCAGTGAAAATACTCAAAATCAGGGCTGAGGTTGATTCCTTTAACTGGTATGATAATTCCTTTTCATTTTTAAGAAGAATTCACAACAGTTTATTGATAAAGGAATAAATTGTAACCAATAGAGACAAAGAAAACAAAAGAAGAATACAAGCTTTCACACATAACTATGAGTGTCATATCTATTGCAATAGCATATAAAAAAAAGTAGAAAAAAAATATCTGCGCACATAAAGCAAATCCTTGAAAGACAACGACGTAGTTGTGTGGTGTCAACTATCAACAAAACATCATTCAGGCTGAGTTTACTTCTCATCTAGTTTCTTCATAAGTTATCAGACATGCCGATGCTGAAGAGTCACTACTTACCAGCCTGGAACATGCAAACACAGCTGATGATACCCAGGAGAAAGTCCCGCATGTCTGGCTGATGGTGCTGCTGCTGGCCGCTGTCAGGCCGAGTTAGTTTCACTTCCCTCAGATCAGGTCTGAGTGTTCCTACTTGTCATGGGGGGAGGCTCTCTGACATGTCTGGATTTGTTGGAAAAACACGGCACTTATCGAAACTTTAATCCATCTATGTGTGTTTGTCAGCTTTCCCTCTCTCCCTTTCACTTCCTGTTCTCTGTGATTGAATTGCTGTTCCTATGTTTTTCTGTTGCTCTCATTCAAATGAGGAGGAAAGGAAGGAAGTGACCCCCAGCTCCTTCTTCCTTACACACACACACCCACACACACACACACACACACACACACACACACACACACACACACACACACACACACAGGAAAGCAATGTTTTTATGAAGAATTTCCGATAGGAGATGTGCGAGTTTCAAGGAACTACTATGTAAATGGAGAAAAGGAAAGCAAAGTGAAGATCATTCCTATTTTGAATTTAATGCATTTTCAGTTTAGTCTTTGGTTAGAGCTGTCAAAATGTGTGACCAAGTATGACAGTTCAAAGAAGAGAAGTTATTTTTCCAACCGCAAACAACAAGTTGTATTCCAGCAGACTGTCAACCTCCCAAATAAAATCTGACAGAATCTAAAAACAAAGAAACTTTAGGTCAAACATTGTGCTTCACAAAACATCGTAATGTACATATCAGCTGGGTTAATTTTTCACACTGTCTCACATCATCTTCTGATTCTCTTATAAAACTTATAGTTTTGTTTCTTATTGTAGACTGGACACTTTCAAGATGCTTAAGATCTGATTTGAATCATCATGAAATATAGAAAGTTAACAGGGATTTTCTTTGGTCGACTGGCAGGTGAAAACAGTTAGTATGCGGGCTTGTCAGTTGTTGTGGAAGGTAGAAAATACCCCATCAGCTCATGTAACACTATACTTTTTCGATGTGAATGTTCATCAAATTTCTTATTTTAAAAATAGTTTATACTGCTTCCTGAAAATTCAGCAAAATTCACATAGAAGCAAAATGCAAACTCCACACAGAAAGGCCCTGAATGGTATTTCAACCCTGAATGGTATTTCGACCCATTTCACTGTGTCTGTGAGGTGAGAGTGCAAACCTGTCCTGCAACTACAATGCATCATTATCATCATGCAAATTGTGTATGATGTTGCAAGGGTTTAAAAACAAACACAAAACAGTGACAGTTTACGTGCAGTGACGGGAATAACTGCATTAAAATAAACAGCGTTACTAACGGCGTTTCCCTTTTTCTTTTTAATAATGACCAATCAAAGTAATTACTTTTCCCAGTGTTACAATGCTGTTACCATTACTGAAAATAATATGAGGCGCTTTTCTGTTACTGTAAGTCACCACTTTAAGCTGGTTTTTCCTCCACTGGAGTCCAGCTGAGCCAACAGAGCATCAACTTAGTGTTGATGATCATTGAAAGGCAGCTTTTAAATGGAAGTGCAGACATCTATATACATCTATTGTATTTTATTATTCTTTTACAAATATAGAAATGCTATCTGTAGTTACAAATCAAATGGGCTTGGTGTCTCTTTTTATCAGCAACATCAGAATAATTTAGATTGATGTGGTATTTTCTGTATGCAATTTAATTTTGTCAAGTGTCCATGTTTTTCATCAATCATACAATCAGTTTTATAATAAATAATTGAACATGCATCTTAAAGTTCCATTAAGGGGAGTTCCAAATTCTTGGACATAGTGTGCATCAAAATGTTAATTTAACGGATTGAAAACACATCTTTTAAAATGTTTTATAACCATTCGGATTTACTTCACGTGCTAATACGCCATCCCCTGGACCACTGGAAGGAGTATTTTGTCCACTTTTGTCAGTCCGGCTCTGTTTCCTCTTCACCTCCAGCAGCTGAGCTAAGCTAACTACGATGCTAACAGCTGGGATCCAGCCGCTGGACGCACAGACACAAAAAAGGTATTGATGAGCTTGTCTCACTTTGTAAATGATAGGAATAGGGCGTGGGTCCAGAATCTTCGGCGTATTCCTTTAAACACATTTTTTAAGTAACGCATGAGTTAGCTTGCCTGGTAATTTGTTACATTTAAAATACTATAACCTAGCTACTTTTTTGAAGAAGTAACTATAACTAGTTACTTTTTTAAAAAGTAACTTTCCCAAAAAGTAACTTTCCCCAGTAACTTTCTGTTTTCACTGATTTTATTTGTTTTGTTATACCTGGTTTCGTGTTTAACCGAACTGATAGATGCGATGGTACTGAGTAATCTTCATTTTCATGTGTTTTCTAAGTGTGCCTTCATCATGTTCACTCATACACACTGACTGTGCAATGTTTGTGTTTGTTTTAGTCTCTGTCAATCTTACTCTATGAAAGATGCAACATAATTAGCATGTAAACAGTGTTGATCTTCATAATTATCTCTCCTCCGGTGATGCACAGCTGCCTCTCAGCGGTGCCTCTGGGGGTCACATCACCTGCTGTGGGTTTGGTCCCACTCATCCGAAGCGCTCGCAAACTCCGCCCAGCCGCCACGTCAAAGACCGACCGGGAGTCCATAATCGAGCGCACCCTGGTGTCGCGCTGACTGACTAGTCGGTGAATGAGATAAACAAAGAGCCGGTGACTTTTCAGGACGACACACTCCGCTCCTCAAGCTCCTCGGCGACATGGAAACTGGTAGGTCGAGAGCCGACGTGCCGCGTTTGCGTCGCGGCGGGTCGTGTCTCCGTCGGGCTGAGAGCAGGCTGTTCAGAATGACAGCTGAGGGAGCGAGCTAAATGGCTAAAGTTAGCATCCGCCGCGTTAGCATGTCAGCCCGCTAGCACGGCTCTCTGGCCGTCTTTCCTCTCTCGAGATGACAGTTCGGGCCGACAAACTACCGGCCTCGCTGCCAACAGTCAAACCGCACAAGCTGGAAGATAACACGCCCCGTGTTGTTGGTTAGAATATTTCACCGGGTCCAGGAAATGTGAGTGTTAGCTTGTGAAGCTAGCGCGTCCAGGGTGGACGGAGAAATGCTAAAAGCTGTCAAACTCTTTCAAGTACTGTTGATTTACTCATTTCAGTGAGAGGCGGCGTTTCTAAAAGAAAAGTCAATCAGTCTTTTATTCGTCCCGTGACTCTTTATCGTGTTTTAGCAGTGCTATATAAATCAGCCTCAATCCAACCTGAATAGTTGAGTAAATGGCTCCAAATTCCGGTCTTGGTTTTATGTCATGAACCAAAGGTCGTTATATTTGAATCGGCTTCAAATGGTTTTGATTTAGTCACCTCTTTTTTTTTTTTTTTAACCACAATTTAAGAGTCTTAGGTGAAGTGTATATCTTTTATAGAGTTATATAAATCTTATTTTACCAATCTCGAGCCTCCACCTTTTAATCCAACTCTAATTCACCTCTTTGCCCGTGTAGCAGAGGTCATAACATGTTTAGCTATTATAAACCTAGTCGTCCAACCAGTGGCGTGTAAATTTGCAAGTCACCCTAGCTGCCTGTGCTGGTCCCTTTCCATAGAAAACCAACGTAATGTACGCCCTCGCCACTTAGGTTAAAAAAATGACTCTGAACTTACAGTTTGCAATTCCTTTTTTGAGTGGCTCACCTATTATGCCTACCAACTCAATTAATGCGTTGCTTATACACACTGCTGCGAGGAAAAACTTTGAATCAGCTTTTGTCACTTTCTATTTCCTATTTATTCTGTGTCAGTGTTCATCAGCATCATCAAGAAAACCTCAGCTGTTCCACTCTAAGGAAAACAGACCCCCACATAGGCCTTGTTCTTGAAATATTCTCTGCCGTGGGCTCGCATCTCCTTTTCTTTCTCATAACATGAGCATGACAGTTAATGGAGTTTGACACGGTCCTAATCTGCAGCGCTCAGTTCATTTCAGCTCTGCGTCGGTGGAAAATAACAGAACGCGGTCGAGAGAGACGGGTCGAACTCCAGGCATCATGCATGACTGGGCAATGTCCCTCTCAATGTTTAATTGCGCTGCACTATTATTTGAGTGAATTACAAACCACACAGCGGTGCCAGTTCGATTCTGTCGGAGAGTGTGTGTACCCCTCATTCCCCCATAAAGTGGGACTAGACAAGCTTTCCAGTGTGTTCCCCAGGTGATTGATGCCAGCTACCTCTGATCAGCACTCAGCTCCTGCACTCACAGTACTATAAGAGAGTTATCACGACTTTATTCTTGTTTGCCTTCAACAGCCTCTTTGTTTTCCAGTATCATCATCATGCTTCATCTGAGCTACAGTCATAATTGTGTTCAATATCCCTAATTGACCATTTGCCTGGATAATCTCTCTGTGCAGGTTGGAAAAAAGCAAGCGCCAGACATCTGTATTGTAAAGAAGGATACGCTGTTGGTTTATGACTATTGATTGGGTGTTTTCCAGGCATTATTGTAACATCTGAGCATGTGAGTGCTCGTAAGTCAGATCCTAAGTGGGAAATGTACATGTCTAAAGTGCACAAATGAGTCATGGGAATTGGGACGGTAGGGAATACCTACTTCCCCTTTCAACGTGGACATACAGTATACTTGATTTTGAAAATGGGGAATATTCTTGAACTATGTTAGAATTTTAAACGCTTGTGGTATTTCTTTTCTTCTGTTTCTCCTTTTCTCGCTCGCTCCTGCAGGTTTGAGTCAGGAGAAGGTAGCCACCTTCCTCAAGCGGCTGCGGGCCGAGCCACGTTACCTGTTGGCTCAGAACGTGTCCACATGCATCGACCCGCTGGAGGTTTGTCTGCACCGGCAGACTGTCCAGGATACCGTGCACATCTTCCAGCACTCTATCCCAACAGAGGGCAAACCAATCACCAACCAGAAAAACTCAGGTCGGACATGACGCATCGTAGGAGTTGACAGAAAGTTTTATGTTCTCAAATGAATGAATTTACATTGTAACTGTGTGAAATTAGCATAAGATTAGTAAAGCCGGTTTTTGAAATAAGATGCCACGTAGACTCGCGCCTCATGATGATAATGTTCATTTATTTGAATCCGAGTTTGTCTGCGGTGTATAAAAACTTTGGCAGCAATTCCCACCGAGAGGTTTTGGGTTTAATGTTTTTCTCGCACAATGAACGGTCCAGCCAGGTGGATCCGGTGTGAGCTGCTTAAGTTTGTTCTGGCTCAAAAATGCGTCGACTGTTTCTCAAAAGATGTACAGGTGGTTTCAGTTTGAACAATAACAATGTTGGCCGCAGTGCCCGGTGTACTGTACGCTGGAATCTGAAGAATAATCTCTCGCCTTCACGCAGCTATTCTTGCCCATTGTTTTCAGCTCCATTACTGATGAACTAAAACTGTTTGTTGCGTGTGTGTCCCAGTTACAACACAGCAATTATTCAGACAGCAAATTGGATCTCGCGCTAACAATATTGGACCAGCCTTGTTATTAACTGTAACGACCTAATAAACAAGCGGTTCTTGAATTTCCAGTTCAGTGTATGAGTGCTGTTGATCCTCCACTCTTATATCAAAGCCTCAGTAACCTGAACGTTTCTCTAAAAATGTCATCTTTTTCTCTTCCCAGGGAGATGTTGGATCTTTTCGTGCCTCAACGTCATGCGACTCCCCTTCATGAAGAAGTTTAACATAGAGGAGTTTGAGTTTAGTCAGTCCTATCTATTTTTCTGGGACAAGGTGAGATGTAAAACCTGATTTTGAACTTCTCATTGAGATATTTGTTGGTTTCTGGCGTGTTTTTGCGTTTTATTGCAGGGGTGGGAGGTGTTTTTGTTTTGCAGTCAGGCCTGTGTGTGTTTGTGTGCATGCATATGTGTGTGAGAGCATGCATGGCGCATTGGTGCAGAGTCATTATGCAGCGCTCCGGTCCTAAACAGGCTTTGTTCTCCTAAAACCCTCTTTTGTGCTGCTGTGGTTAGTGCTCTTCCCGGGTTGACGTCAGAGTGACACCTCGCCACATGTTTTTGTCGTTTGCCGCGTTAAATGCACGCTTTGGAGATTCCGACTGACTGTCGTTGTTGCACTAAACATAGAAAAGGTCACGCTCTAAGTATATCCCCTCTGAGACAGTTGTTTGACATTATATCCAAGGTGTTGAGTTGGGTCAAATCTCAGACCCCGTTAATCATGTTCTCAAATCTTTTGGGCCCCTGAATACTGAATGACACAATGAATCATGTTTTATATCCTTTTGTATAAATGTCAGTCTGGTAAAGATGTATTTAACACTCTACATTATGCTTTAACTTCCATGTAAAGACTTGATAGACTCCTCTTGAGCTTGGAGTTTTCAAGACTTCGTTTATTTGTCTGACAGCTCATGCTTGATTTAAAAAATATGAATACATGTAATTTAAAAGTCACTTTCAGGACAACAACAAACACAAGACATGGGATGTTAAAACAAGATAAAACCAAGTTTGAAAGATCAAAATCCAATTCAATCAAGTGCTGAGTTTTACAACTTGTGCAGATCAAGAAGTGTACATAATGAGACGCTGTCTGTTTTCTCAGTTTATTCACAGCGTCTCCTTGTTGTGTTGTTCTCTCATCTGTAGGTGGAGCGCTGCTATTACTTCCTCCAGGCCTGTGTGGAGACGGCACAGAGGAAGGAGCCAGTAGACGGGCGCCTGGTCCAGTTCCTTCTGTCGAACCCAACCAATGATGGAGGCCAGTGGGACATGCTGGTCAATCTCATCGGTTAGTTCTTAACAAAGACATCAAGAACAATCAGTTTTACAATAAGTAGTTACAATAATATTCCTTTACGCTCTTCCTGTTTCCAGAAAAATATGGCGTCATTCCAAAGAAATGCTTCCCAGAGTCGCACAGCTCAGAGGCTTCACGCAGAATGAATGACATCCTCAATCATAAGGTTCGTTCACAGGTTAGAAGACGGATCGAGGCATCGATGAGCGACCGCTGACTGTTGTTTTCTGCCTCCCGCTGTGTTCCAGCTGAGAGAATACTGCCTAAGACTGAGGAACATGGTGGCCAGTGATGCTACTAAAGCTGAGCTGTCTGAGGCTGTGGACACGATGATCGAGGAGGTGAGGCTGAAACAGAAATCCCATCTGCTTTGTTTCCCACTTAGAACGTTTTGTACTGTCTGGAAAAATTCAGTGCACTTTTTCTTCTCAATAATCAGGGGTAAATGAAAGGAATCAGGATTGTTGCTCACTGACTCCTGATTGAGATGACAAGTGACTGACACGTCTTCTCACTGCTGCATCCAGAAACTGTGCATGAACAAATGGCAGATGAGACCGAGTTTCACTTAGTGAGATGTTTCTGATTTTACCAGAAGAGGGAGCTGTCAAATAATCCAAACCTGCAATGAGCAGAAGCAAATGCTGAAGCAGCCTGCATGCATTCACTGTTTGAGTTGGTTAGAAAGGCTCTTATTAACTTTAGTAGAGCTTCCACTTATGGTAACAATATCATGGCTTGTTTAATATTCACCTGTAGACATTGTCTTTCAAAATTCTAATAAGTTGGAGACATAATCTTTTGTTTCTACCCGAGGATGAAAGCCATGCTATTCGTTCTTTAAAAGCACAGGGTACACAAGTAGCATCTTGTGCATTTAAAAAGAAAAAGGCATCCTCTACACCTGTGCTTCCAAAATGAGTGTCTCTGTCACCGATTAGGAAAAAGTCAACAGATTAAAGAAATCACGTGCACACTCGTCGCTCTCCAGCGTCAAATGTTGGCCCGTTCCATAAACAAGATCGCTATCTTCAGCGGTGTGACATCAGGGGACGGAGTATCGACCCCCACAACAAAAAATACAATGTAATCCACCTGAACCCGATAGGTGAGCCAGCTCATGTCAACAGACAGACACCGAAACAATTAGATCATGTGCGCCTGTACGTGTGCAGCTCAACGCGGCCGTGTGCACTGTGGTATGCATCTTTGTTAGTGTGTGTGTATGTGTGTGCGTGACCCGCAACCTAGTCAATCAATCCCCATTGAGTCCGTTACCCACAGCAGAGGTCTGGTTAAGCAGACGTTGTTATCAGCTGTTAGGTTGTATTGTGCTGACGGCGGGTTGCTTGTTTAAACAGTCACTTGTATCGCACTACGCCTCCACGCACGCACAGGTACACACACAAAACTCGTACAAACACATACAACAGTGAAAACAGCTCTGAGTGCAGCGCACGGTGGTTTGGCGGCCGAGGGGCGACGGACAGTCAGCGTGTTTGTTTGTCCACCTGGAAGCGTTTTGTTATGTGTAACATCGCTCTGTCACGGCCTGTGACGATGGAAGGTTCAGTCAGTTTTTTTTTTTAATTTTATTTCAGTGATCACTGAAAATGCTCAGTAGAATTTTTTTTTTTCCCCCCAAATTTCAATGAATCGAGAAAATAACAGTAGATGTGTGACGTGTGTCCACACAGGGGTTATGCTATGAAATCTATAAAACAAACAAAAGACATCTTTCACTTATGAAATTGATTAACTGATCATACGTTATTGGTTAAAAAAAATTTTTTTCAAAAAAAAGTTAAGATTCTGTCAGTATATACAATCGATCATAATTCAATCTTTATGTAGTTTTTCAGACAGTGCAGTTCAAAGTTTTTCACAGGGAAGTGGACACATGTATACGACTGCATATAAATCCAGACACCCAGACTAATTTAACTGAGTAAACAGAACAGTTGATTATTTTAAAGTAGTGAAATAATAACCTCTGTATGGGAAACTCAGTGGTGAACTATATTGGATAAAGTGGCATAAAGGAAAACAAAGATCGAAAAAAGAGAGAGAGAAAGACAACTTAAGCGAAGACCTTTAAAAATAGAAAATCAGATCGCCTTGTGTGTTTTTGTCAAAGTTGAACTCAGTTTGTGGTCTGATCATCTCATGTTTTGGAGTTTGACCCAGAAAAGCTGAATCTGACAATGTTTCACATGATGAGGTTTTTAATTAGTTTAAGTTTGGGATGAGACATTCGGTGCTGATGGTTCGGATCTGGTTAAGGAGATATTACATGTATTGTAATGCTCTTCATGCTCATAATGTGTCTTTGTGTGTATTTTCAGTAGAGCTGAATAAAAACAGGAGTGCTGGTTCTTGTCTGTCCCCTTTTTTTATTGCACTTTGGCACACAGGCTGTGAGCTGTGTGGTCCTTCCCCATCAACATGACAAGTTGTTTCACTCAGAACAACAGCACTGTTACACATTAGCACTGTAAATTATGACTAAATTGGGATTATTAACTTCAGATTTATGATTACAACCTGAAGCCATCACAGAATGAGCAGTAGTCAATCAAGAGCGGAGTGTGTATTGAGTGTATCCATGTTGTGGCTTTCTTTTCATTTGGTTCTGGAAAGCTACTTTTCATCTGTTTGTGCAGATTAAGTTCTCAAAAGAACCGGCGATTTCACAGACCATCAAATACTTGTCCTCATTTCAAAGTTTGTTTGTGGACTCGAGCGCGCTGAGTGTTTGTGGGCTTACGTACGTTGGTTTTCTTGGACTCCCACAAACTGGGGAACCGGCGTTTCCTCTACATGCTCTCGTGCATTTGCATCCACGTGTGCACATGTGGGGTTTTTTTTGAGGGGGATCAAAGCGCCGTGTCAGTCCTACTTGAGTGTGTGTTGATGTGACGCTGTCCACCCGCCCGACGTGACGGCTGAGACTGCACCCTGGTCTTCATCACGCTGGGCCCCACGTGCACACCCATGACAGGGAGCAGGGACTGGCGCCTTTGCTTGTGTTCTCCGAGCAGTGCCCGGAGAGCGTAGTGTCACATTTTTCTTTAGGAGACTTAACCTACTTCAACCTGCTCCTGCAGTAACAGTGAGTAAACTAACGCTGCTTTCATGCCGTCTCAGGTGTGTGTGTGTGTGTCACCGCTCCTCTAGAAAAGGCACAATCACCGGAAACTGTAAATCCAGAAGTTCACGCACGAAACGTACACAGATGGTGTCCCTCACGCCACCGCTGTAGCTCCATTGCGTCATGGAATCAGAAACGCCGTGTGCGGCTCTGGTCTTGGCTCTGAATTCACAGAGCGGCTCCTCAGACAAGTCTAATTTATGAGGCGGCCGTCAGCCTCCTCTCGCTGCAGCTCCCAGGCCGTCGGCTTGTTGTTCGCTGTGGGTGGGTTCCTGGGTCTGGGTCATTGTTCAAGGTTTTTCAGGAAAAGCCTCAAAATAGCCTGTTCTGTCCGCTCACATTTCTTGAATTTCTTTTTACAATTGTTAGAATGTAACTATGAGCACATGTGTTGCATGTTTACAAAACATGGAGGTTTAATCAAAACCTCACTCATTTTTATCCAAACTGTTAGCATGGTGTCATTTGCTTACACTCACAAGTCCAGCTTCTACACTATAGTTATGAATTTACTTCAGAGTAGCAGTGAGCTGCATGCTTTGCATCAGCTGGGCGAGAGCCAGTTTCAGCTCTTCAGTAAGTAAATGTTGATTGCTTTAGCCTCACATTGAATTTATTTATTTTTTTACTGTGATTTGACATAAGTGAACCTGTTAAAGTCAGTTAATTTATTACTGTAAATCTAGCTGGATTCAGGGCAAAACAACATTTCTAGATTTAAAAGTCTCACTTTGTTTTAGTGCTTTGGCTTATCATGTAACTTATATTCAGAAACAACTTACTTATCAATCTGGGACCACTCGATGTCGCTGCAACAGCACCACCAAAACGCCCCCATTGCTAACATGTTTTAATCAGTCCAAGCTGAATGTCCAGAAAGAAAAAGCGACACGGGAGCAGGCATGCTTTGAGTATGAACAGGGTTGATCAAATAACAATGAGTGGACTCCTTATAACATTATTTTCACAAGCAAGATGGCTTCAGCCTCAATAAATGTGCAGTTAGGCAGCAGATTGTCTAGAGGAAGACATGCAGACTCACCAGGTCACTGACACGAAGTCCGCTCTATTCTAGAGACCGATGAGAAAGCCGAGCTCCATCACGTACTGTATATAATCGGCTGTAACGGCCGGTTCTGAAAGCTGTTAACAGTTCAGATTTTGTTTGGATTTTTGGGGTGTGAAAGAAAACGGTGCTGAAATTAGAATCCAAACATGACGTCATTTATAGAATAGAAATACTTGATTAACGCCAGGGGAAAATCATAGAAACACATACAGATACAGATGTTTGGAATAATGGCTGTAGCGGTTCGCATTCTGGCTTCATCCTGGGTTATATTCCTTTTTCTGCGGGGTTTCCTCTTATGTGGAGTTTGCATGTTCTTCCAGTTCATAGATTTTTTTTTTGTACAATCATCTCAAGTTGTTTTAATGATGAAATGAAAATCACGAGTTGTATTTTACATTTAATATTTTAAACACTGTGAATCAGTTGCATACCTGCACTGAAATATTTATTATACTCTGAAACTTTTTAACTAGAAAATTCACATAAGTCAAGTCTACAGCTCTCTCTGTCGCTGCATCTCTTTACCGTCCCTCATGTAAATCTGTCGACTCGTCTGCAGGTGTTTCAATATTGATCCTCCTCTTATGTCGCTGTGGCTGTTTATTGTCTGACTGAGGTCTGTGTGTGCGAGCCCAGCCTCTCACACCTACTCTGTTTGCATTGCCAGGCATGAGGAGTGGGCACAAGGCTGATCCAGCATCAAGGGCCGTTTTTTTTTTTTTTTTACAGGATGCGTCAGCGCATCTGGTAAAAGGGAAAAAAAATGTAAAGGATTTACAGGAAAGAATGGCGTTGTTATTGGAAGACAGACATAAAAGAAGAATGGCAAGTAAACAGTTCGCCGTCCCGTGGCGACAGTGTCTTCTCTGGCTATCGAAGGCATCTGGGCAAACACAGACCAGACGAGGAGATGGACACCTTGTAGTCACGCCCACGATAGTCTAAACACAGTAGTGGAATTGGGAACAGGGCAGTTCAGAGGTTAACAAGCGAGGGATTTCAACACATGCCTTTGTTGACTCAGCTCATGTGTGTATTTTTGTGTGCGTCTGTACTTCTGCGACTTTACGCGTTTCTGTAATGAAGAAGGGTCTTGTTTGTTTGGGTAAGCCAGGCCTGAATTTATGCATATTTGTGTGTGTTTGTCTCTGTGCAAGCATTTCTGGGGTGAAAATGGCGCACTCGGTAGACTCGACGTCTACTCGACTAAAAACAAGAATGTCATCTTTACGTAAGGCGTTTAATGAGTGAGCATGGGAAGCTGCTGCTGCGACGGCTGCTCCGTTTCTCCAGTCCGGGCCAAAAATAATCCTGCAGGCAGTTCTATATTCAGCCTCGCAGAAGGTTAATTTCTCTAAATATCTGAAAATCGAATAAAAGTCTGTTTGAAATTTGTACCTTCTGACACCCGTATTAGTTGCTGTTGGAGTTTGATCCATCGCCGTTCATCCGGACAAACCGTGCGTGTGCATCTGCTTCGCCTCAGCCCGATGCGTCACTGTCTAATTGTGCTTCTTTTATCTACCACCAACAATGGTCTGTAGTGCATCTTAATTTCTCAGTTCCTCCTTAATCCTATTTGGAAGGAAAAGCGCGTGTGGAGTCCTGGGAGAGAACAGCGGATGGGAGAAATGAGAAGCGAAAGGGGTAAATTCCACAGATAACTATATCAGAGGTTGGAAGGACCAGAATGACAGACGGCCAAGTCCAAACAACCTTGATTTAGCCCACAGGGACTCGGTCTGAACTCCTGGGCTGCAGGAAGTCACACATGGTGTAGAGGGGGAGAAGGACTGAGCACTGCAAATAGAAAGATATGAAAAGTTGGAGAGGGGAAAATGAGAAATCGAGGCACTGATGCATGGATTTGCACAAAATGGTGAATGGGTGCACTGAGGACATATAAACCGTAAAATCACTGGTGACTTTTTTTCCCCCGTAACAGGTTTAAAACGTCTCTCATTTTGGAGGCCTTAAATAGCCTGATTGTTAATTTTTCAGTGCAGAGCTTTAAGATAAATCCCCCTGCTGATGTTTCCAGGTGTTCCGGGTGGCCAGCGTTTGTCTAGGCAGCCCTCCTGAGACCATCTGCTGGGAGTACAGGGACAAGGACAAGAACTTCAATCGCATGGGACCACTCACCCCTCAAGAATTCTACAGGGAGCACGTCAAACCTCTGTACAACATTCAGGACAAAGTATGTGACCCCTGACCCCTCCGGGCTTGGCAGACAGACATGTAAATCTCACTTACAGAGCTCTACGGTGTCTCGGCTTACGTGGCGACTCCATATCCTCAGGTCTGCCTTGTAAACGATCCTCGGCCCCAGAACCCCTACGGGAAGCTGTACAGCGTTGAGTTTCTGGGCAACATGGTTGGAGGTCGCAGCACTCTGTACAACAACCAGCCAATCCAGCTGCTGAAAAAGGCTGCAGCTGATTCCATCAAGGATGGAGAGGTGAGCTGGGATCGTCTAAGTCACCAGGATTTTCTCACTCGGTCAGTTCAAGTAGAATGTGCTTAAATTTACACACCTGAATTTAATGAACGTGGCATCATGAAACGCTGCAGAGTCTGAGAAGAAGCCACACTTAGTAATCAGGTGCAGGGCAGAGGAACATGTGGCAGCCATGCAGGAAGCAGTGTTCTCCACTGGTTGTGACTGGCAGGACAAACTGCACCGCTTTCTTGATGAATGTTGAAATTAAAGTATTACACATCAGTTTAGAGAACATACAAAAATAATAAACTTCAAATAATGTTTACTGAAGACTCAAGTGTAAAGTTCTTGTTCTGTTTCAACCAACTGAGGTTGATTTCTCTGCTTTTTGGGGGTTTTAAGAGTGTTTCTGTTTAGAGGTGATGTCCAGGGTGAGGAGTTACTTCCGTTATACAGCTGGCCTTCTTTTAGAGTCGGCGAGTGTAAATGTCTCTGAGAGAAAGCAAAACTCCATTTATAATTTATAGTGTCACGCTTCCTGTTCTTCTGAATCATGGGGAAACTACAGGAAGCTCAGCGTATCAATATTAAACAAGATTTATTCTGAGGAGTTTGTTTTTGAACTGATCGACTGTTAGAAAAGTAGATTTTTGTTGATTGATTATTCGACCAGGTCTGTCCATTGGACTTGTATCTGATACTTATTTACCCGTTTTAAACGGTGTATTATTATTTTTTTCTTAATTTATAAGGACACATATTGTGTGTGTGAAGGTACTTTAGCGATCAGTACTTGCCAAATTGAAACGTGCGTCCTGTTCCTGTTTTATTAGGCGGTGTGGTTCGGCTGCGACGTTGGGAAGCATTTTCATGGCAAGCTGGGCATCAATGACATGAATGTGTGAGTATGACTGAGTGAGCCAGCAGAGCTGTCGTGTTCTCGGTCTCATCAGCGCCACGCCGTCACATCACCGCACCTCATCTGCCCCAACCCGAGAAAGTCACTTGGCCTCGAAATTCAGGTGCGGCAGCTCGCCGGCGCCGGCCTCACATCTTCAGACCGAGCCAAAGCGGCATGGTGCCGAACGTCTGGTATCATCTGCGCTGAAGCTCATCTCTCAGACAGACCCCGTCTTGTGCTGGTAGATTATAATTGGAACGAGACTGAGGGATAATGTAGCCTCATTTCTGCATTCACGCATCAGACGAAAATGAAAAGGAGAGCTGTTTTTCAGCCCGCGCAAAATCCCAGACTTATGAAGCCTGCACATCTGGCTATTTATGGTCATCTCTTCCAAACTGCTTCATGTAAAAATAACTCTGGAGCGCCGCTGGATTATGATTCAGATAGTTATCAAACTTTCAGGTGAGGTCAGAGGGAAAAGCTTAAGCTGCTTTCCTCACCGTAGGATGTGGAGTAAAGCAGTTTGGATTTGTGTGTGTGTGTGTGCGCACGCAGGTTCAACCATGAGCTGGTGTTCGGTGTCTCGGTGAAGAATCTCTCCAAGGCAGAGAGGCTGATATTTGGCGACTCTCTCATGACCCACGCCATGATCCTCACCGCCGTCACAGACAAGGTACGTTCCTGCAGGCGTTCCGTCCGGGCGCTCGCCTGTTCAGTCGACCCATTCACAATCAGAAAACACACATTCAGAGTTTTCTCAGAGTGTCTTGCATGGAAGTCCTGCTGAGTGTTTACACTGCTTTAATCCGCTGCAGTTTTTCATTGTGCTGTCAATTTCCCCCCTTGTAAGTAAGCCCAGCTGTCGGGACACTTTCTTTGCTCTCATGTCCGATTCCCTCTCTCTTATCTCCCCATCGGCCGTCTCCTGTTGCCCCTCGCAGGATGTGAAGGAAGGCTACGAGAAGTGGAGGGTGGAAAACTCCTGGGGGGATGACCGTGGGAACAAAGGTAACACCTTACACAACTCCTACATTTCTCACCGAACTCAACGTTTCCTTGATACTCTGCAGTTTTAACCAACTTGCCAAGGCGTAGTTTGATTTTCTCTATACGACTCCGATTTGCTGCATTCTGGCCTCTAAGAAGGTGCTTTCACCTGGATGTGTTTTAGTAATCTTTCTCATCTATTCCCAACAAAGTCATCTGGTTTGGTTATAAACTGTAATTTTCCTGTTTGGAGCTGTTAAATGAAAAACAGGGTTAGAACAAGAGGTTTATGAATTTGTAATTGGCTGTGTCCTGTTTTAGAAAGGCTCACAGAGACACAATCACATTTGACCCTATCGTGTTTTTCTTTTTTTTTTCCTCTCTCTCTCTCTCTTTTTAAACTCTTTGCCTTTGGGGCCAGTTTCTGTTATTAAATGATCTAACAGTAATTCCATAGAGTCTCCTGTCATGATGCGTTTTCTCTCTTCACATTTTTCTTTTATTTGATGCATTCTTAGTATAGCAGTGTATATTTTGACAGTTTCGATGAAATTGTTTACATTTTTTGCTGACTTATCACTCAGAAATCGTGACAATGGGTTTTCCACTCAGTAAGTTCACAGGTTTGTAGTTGAATCCCCTGCTGTTCTAAGGGCTACACGTGATACATTTTAAACTTGGTTCATTCAACTCGAGTCCTGTGAAAAGCTGCTCACATTTGAAGGGGAAATCCAGGTTTTATTTATTTATTTTTTTGCTCATTGTAAAAGGTTCTGAGTTCTGCAGTTGTCAGATATTATCGTTTCATGTTCTGCTGGGATTGGCTCCAGCGCTTGAGTGAGGTGGTATAGAAGACGGATGGATGGATTCATGGTTTCTGCAAATCGGTGTGTGTTTTTTGCATCCGTCCAGCTGCTATACGATTCAATATGAGTGAAATGCAGCGTCCGCCTTGGACATATCATTTCTGATTAATCCTGCAACCCAAATCGGAAACGAGCAGACGCACATTTCATACGCACAAATTCTGGTGTGTATGAGTGGGGAAAGCTTCTCACACACATCAAGAACATTGATGAAGATGAAGTGCCAACCAGTAAACTAAATTGTGAAGAAATTAAAATACTCCTTTCATAATGATTTAGCAAATTGACCAAAAACCAATTGAAGAAATTGAAGTCGTACTGTAGTCGTTGTTTAAGGAAGAACAGGAACTTTTGAACCTGACGTTTTCTGGGTTTTTTTTTTTCTTTTTTCCTTGTGGTCGCTTGTTTTTGTTTTGTTTTTTAAACCAGAAATTTAAGATTGAACTCAACAAGTGAAGTTGGTCTAAGGCAAACCACCAGTAAGATATTTTTAAGGATCAAAGTCAAAATGTCAGATGTTTACCGCAGAGTAAGTAAGGCCGGTTTTCTTTATTGAGCGGCCCTCCGAGCACAGCAGGTACCCTCCGCCGCTGCCCCAGACTGCCGCTGTTATTACCTCTCATCCTTTCATCGTTGTTTCTCATCTTCCTCTGACCCTCTCCTCTCCATCTCTGGACTCGACATTCCTCTGCAAATTATAGGAGAGTATTTCAGGTCAGTCACGCATCGTCTGGCAGCGCGCACGCACACACATACGCAGCACAGGATGTACACACACAAAGAGACGCGCACAGACTCACAATATTTGCTTGAACCCACAAACCTTGGTGACTGTTGGGAAAACATGTGAAAACCCCCTCAGTCAAGTCAAATGTGTTTCACGCATATCTTATTCCATAAACACCAGCAGATGGGGGAAGGCCCGGGCGCCCCCCAGCCCGTCCGCCGCCAAATTAATAAAGCTTTGGAGAACAAAAGTTTTGAGAAGTGGAGTTCACTTGGGAATCTCGAGGCTTTGTTTGTTTGACAAAAGATGAGGCGGGTTGAAAAAAGGCACCGGCGAAAGAAAGGGTGAAAGGAGCGAGTGCTAAAAAAAAAAAACAAAAAAAAAACAAGTCGAGCAATGAAGCAGAACTAAAGCTGTAGTACAGGTTGATTATTCTGTTGAAACAGGCAAATGAAATGTAAGTGGAGAATATGCTGAAAAAAATTACAAAGAGAAACAGAGTAAGAGGTACCAGAAGACAAGTTGTATTTATAGGGGCTGTAAAGCCTTAACGTCTCCCTGCAGACCGCTCTAACTTTCCTCCTAACCCTGAAGGCTCTCTCTGGAGGGGTTTAACTTTCTGTTGCCCTCATCCTTAAGCTGTCACACAAGCGCTGTTATGACTTGGCTCACTCCACAAGTCATACATTTTACACTGTTTTCAACAAATTCTTGGCAGGCAACGCGCTCTGAGGTCCCTGGAAGGTTAGACAGATATTAGCCTGAGGTCAGCTCCTTGAAACGAGTTTGAGCCCTGAAGGAGTTTGTCGGAGTAAAAAGAGATGCCAGCTTGACGCTGTGGTAAAGTGGATGGTTTTTTTTTTTGTTTTTAAATGAAATATTAAATGTATTTTTGGCCATATTTAATGTTTTTCCGAAGTTGTCATAATTTATTGCGCATCGTATAAACTTTATAGCAGCGGTTCAATCAGTCTTGTCAATCTCGTGCCTCTATCTCTACTGCTGTGAACTTTTGAGCAAATCAAATCCACAGCACACAGCTCCTTCAGGATTGGGACAGAATGAAGGAACTTCTTGGAAGGCCTTTAAGCATGGCGTTAACGTGAGTGTTAAACACTCGTCCTCATCCTCCCCATGAAAACCAAACAGTGCGTCACGGTACCGGAGGAGTATCGGTCCCCTTCCAGTTCAAACGCTAGATGACCGCTTTGAACTGGACCTGCTTCTAGCTTACAGTACCTCCATCTGTTCTCAGACAGGACAGTCAGCCTATCCCTAAAAACAAATAACGCCCAGAATTCACAGCCACACACACACACACACGTACACCATGCCACCCAACACGCGGGCTCCAGGAAGCTCACATCAACACACACATGGATACCACAGTGAGAACCAGGCAGTGTGCCACTGGAGATTTGCGTACTTGGAAGGACACTGATACGCAGCACACACGCCATCCCGATGCATTGTTTTGAACCTCGGCACGTTCTTGCGGTCGGCCTGACGTCGCCGTCGGGAGGACTTCACAGCAGGGGAGATGCGCTTGTTTGTTCTGCACACACGAGGGGAAAGAGTGAGTGAAAGGTGGCGTCGGGTGAAAAGATGAGTGAAACGACGTAACTTCGGGACCTGGCTCCCGGTTCTGAGCGGGCTTCCCACATGAGTCAGCTCGGCGCCAGCTTTTTATGGAGAAACACACAAACATGCTTCCAATTAATGTCTTCAGCATGAAGCTACGTTCTCATCCAGAAATCATCGGGTTGTCCTCCACAGCCCTCTTCAACCCCCCCAGGCTGGACCTTGTCTGACCGCAGAGAGCAGGTGAAGCAGACGGAGATTGTTCATGCGGACAGAGATGATCAGCAGAAACGCTGAAGGCATTTACTTCTGAAAGGAGAAGCCCTGCGAATCATGAGGGCCGGGGGTCCTTCTAGTCCGCCACATTTCTGTGTGGGGGGAAAAAAAAAACTCAGCGATACGGAGCACTTAGAGTGTGTGGGAGCTTTCTGTGGCCTTGGTTTTTCTCTCATCCTCCCTTTTGTTGTCTTCATTTTTTTTCTCTTTGCTTTTTTAAATCATGAAATCCTGTTGTTCTGTTTGCAAAGTATGGTTTTGCTTGATTGGAAGCCCCGTGTTCTCCCCAGCTCCTCGTCACATGCTCCGTTTTTGTTTCTAATCAAACTTCTCCGGTTTCTTTTCAGGCTACCTGATCATGACGGACGACTGGTTCTCCGAGTACGTGTACGAGGTGGTGGTAGACAAAAAGTTCCTTTCCCCAGAGGTCATGGAAGTGATGCAGCAGGAGCCCGTCGTCCTTCCCGCCTGGGACCCGATGGGAGCTCTGGCATAACTGCGGATATCCAGGTTTTAGCCCCAGCCTCTGGTCTTTTTAACTCCGCCCTATTCCTCGACTGCTTTTACCTCTCAATATCTCCCCCCGACACCTCCTTCCAAGACAACCTGTTCTTCTAGAAAATAAAGATTTTGTTTTCTTTTTTACTGGGATGCCCGTGTATTTTGTTTCTCCCTGTTTTTCTCTTTCTTAGGCCCGAGGTTGTCACTCCTTTTGTGATACTGTGATGCTGCTTTGCTACATAAACAAAAAACCAAGCCAAAAGCAACTACAATTTGTGTTGAAACTCAAATACACTCAACACAGTAGTGTTATTTACTATCTAACCTTAATCTGAGCAGATTTCTCTTTCAGTTCACGTCTCGTTTATGAAACAACACAGAACTGAATTGTTCTTGTTGGAATTTCCAGTAACTCACAATCTTCTCCGAACTTCCTCTCTCTGCACTCAACACAATGTAATCCAGAAAAAAAAGAAGCATAGGTGTGCATGTGCTCTGTGAGTCATGTGGGTTCATGCACACAGATTTGTTATTACAGTATATCTCCTGCCCATGTTCCGCCTGATTGCTTATCCAGGAATGTTAAAAGCAGGAAAAGGTCGCACTCGCTCACTTCTCTACAGAACAGCCACGTCTGGCCTTGCCAGGTGAAAATCCGTCGGCTTCCTGGCACGGCCCAGACAATCGCACCTCTGTGACGTCCCTCTGCTTCAGAACACTCCCGTGGAGGTGAGGAGGACCCCCGACCCCTGACCCCCACCCCCAGGATGAGTTACTGCCTCTCACCTTCCGCAGCGTGGGCTACTAAAACAGAGAACGGCCCAATCAGCACCACATGCTGACTGTTGGAGTCCCGAGACCATGGCAGCGTTTATAGTGTTTAGTTTTATTTCACTGTCGTTTCAGTGACTCCTTATTGCTTCCTTGATGCGTTCACTGTATGTAGTTAGTATAACGTTACTAAACTCCATGCTAAATGTTCTATATGTTATGCAACTTTATCAAATATTCTAAATCTCCCATTTAATATCTCATATTTCCCATTTTAGTGCCTGGCTTTTCCTTTGTTTATACAAAAATCACTTCTCTCTTCTTTTTTTTTTTTTTTAAGAATAGCATTTTTCTACATTTACTCATTCATATCTGCCAGATGGCTGCACCTGGAGCCACGTCACTCTTTGGAGCACTGTTTTATTTGTTGAATTATAGTGACAGTGAGGTGCTTTCTGAAATATGCACTTTTGACAGATGTGAAGATGGATGAGGTGGATTTGACTACTTTGATAACGTGCTCAGAAATCATCTCTCAGAGAAATGGAATTTTCGTTATCTGGGTTTGATTTGGAAGGTGTGTGTGCTAAATCCCACGATTTCTCAAGATGCTCAAGAGGAAACAGTTCGTTACTTTAACATTTCACCTTTGACTGTTTGACATTATGCAAGTCATCACCGTGGATTTACTGGTCCAGATAACTTCCACAGTACTATGTCTGCTCAGCTTCTCTTTAGGCAAGAGTGATTCTTGAAGTGGGAATGTTCCGAATTCCCAATGGTAAGTAAACTTCCCACCAGAAAATTTCAGATGGCGTTGCTTAATCAATACTGAAACTTTCATCTCAGGTTTGTTTCTTTAAGAAGATATTAGAGGTCAGAAAGAAATGAGAAATCATTTGGGGGAAACATAATATTTACGAGGATGCATTTCCCTTCAACTTTTGAAACCAGCTCATGGTCTTAATTAAAAAAAAAAAAAAGAGACTTTTACGTGTAGTGGCCCTGATACTCTTCTGGACTGAAAGTCATGTAAGTAAGTAATATAATATGAACCTGGCAAGCATCAACTCATTTATTCGTACTGATTTCCCGTCTGGAAATTTCCCATTGCCCCAAATGCACCATTATTTTATAAAAAAAAAAAATAAAAGACTTAAAAAAAAATGCCTTCGCAGAAAAACTGTTTGCCAAACTTATATTATCTGTATGTTTCGTTGTTGAAGCCAACACACGAAGCACTTAATTCATCAAATACCTGTAACTCGATGTTTCTTGATTTTCCCCCTAAAGAGCAGCGCCTCATTGAGGATCGTCTGTTTAGTAAACTCGGCGCAGTTCAGGAGGACCGTGAACACAACGTGATGTGTTCTGGTTTTACAGGTAATTGTTTAAATTGTCTTTTTATCTTCGATAATTGATGCTGATACATCGCTATCAAATAGATATCTTAGACACACAACTGTTTATGAAGCCAAAGTCCAGGTTCGTGTTTTATATAACTTCAAAATGGTCATATTTCGCACTTCGAGGTTAGCTTCTAAAACTAAATGGTAAAAACACTAAATCTCCATTGCTAAAGTAAAGACCTTTTGATAAACTGTTAGTTATTAAATCATGTTTGATTGTGGAAAGTAATCTGCTGGGTTTTCTTGGGCGTGTCTAATAAGATGAAAAGGTTAAATGGTTAATGTTTTCACACGTTTGCCTCAAGAGATTACTCGTGTTTGGTGATTAGAAGCTTTACTGGGATTAAAATCGAGGTTTTGATTGTGAAATAACGGAAACACATTGTGAGTTTGAATCTTTGCATATGAACATGAATTTTTCATTTTAGTCTCTGGCAGCGTCCTCATTACTGAAAGAAAAACCTTGTGTGATCTCACCTGAGTGCTGTTCTTCTCAATATTACACAGGATGGACACAAATGTGCTCCTTACCTCTCCTGGCACATTAGATGTTGCAGTATAGATTGGTCTTTATAGGTTTTGAGGCTACAAACCATATTTGCATGTTCATTTTGTCCACCAGGAAACATTTTAATCTGGAAGGTTTTTTTTGTGTTTGTAAACCTGTAAACATTGGATGAGGTCCATCTGACCTGCTGTGCAACAGACGGGCTTATCAGGGAGGTTTCCTGAATGGATCCTCTCTTGAATGGAGTCCACCAAGGCTTATTGTTGCCATCAGGTGAGGAACAAAGCAGGGCTGATGAACCAAACTGCCACAGGTCCTGATTCTTAAAAACGGACTTTTACATAGTTTACATTCCCCAGCGGAGCTGTTTGTGTCTGAGAGGACTAATTAACCCGTGTTGAAGCAGGCAGGACTGGTCACCACCTGTAAAGATCAATACCTTCTTTTATACTTCCCGTCTTCCCTGTTTCAGGTGTGTGTGTGTATGTGTGCGTGCTCTCATCTGACTGTGGTTTGTGTGTTGCAACGAGGATTAACCTAGTACTTCAGCTGATGCTGATTGGAATGACATTCAACACACACACACACACACACACACACACACACACACACACACACACACACACACACACACACACACACACACACACACACACACACACACTGCCAGCTTTCAACAAGGACGCCCGACGAGACAGAAACAAGGGCGCAGTGATTACAAGTAAACGTCAATTATATATGTGTTCTGTCTGCTTAATTTGCATTGTTTTAATTCAGCATTTCTCTCTCCACCCATACACACACACACACACACACACACACACACAAGGAAGACTGAGTAGATTGTACTACTGTACTTGGCACGCTGCCTTTTGGCACAATAACTTGCAGGTGGCTGTAAATGGGTTAGGCAGACCAGGGCACAGACAGACTTGGACTTTAGTAATCTCTCCCACACCCACTCACGTCAGAATTCTTGCTTGATCGTGCCAATTTTTCACATTTTGCCACCTAATTTATGCATATGTTCGCTTCTCTTGCTCGTCTTTGGCCCTCTTACAAATTTACATCAAGGAGTCTTGGATTAGGAGCAAGGATCCTTCTCTGAAAGACTGGGAGTGTGTGTGTGTGCGTGTGTGTGTGTGTGTGCGCGTGTCTGAGAGTGCATGCCTGCTTGAGTATGTGTGTGTTTGTGTCTTAAGCCACACGGAGCAGAATACGGCCGGCTGTAAGCCCAGGCATGTGTGGTTTGTGTGATTGGGTTTAGTCAGCGTTGATAGGCAACGTCTTGGGATTGTAGATGACCAGACGCTCCACAACACTCCCAACAAGCACCGTCCTGCTAAAAATATCCAGGTAAGACCACACTCACCGCTTAGACTTTGCAGCAGCAGTTTCACACAACTGCATTACATTAGCTTGATGCACATGTGCTGTGTGTGACCTGCCCTGATTTTAGTGTAAGAATTCAGAAACGCAGAGGGAGATTTGTTTGCAGGTTGTTTTGAGGCATCTGGAATGATTTAGCTTCAAAGCTTTTGGGTTTGTAACATTTCTTTAAAAAAGATACAGATTTTAAGTTTGACTTTCCTTTTTTTTTTCATATTACCTTAAAAATTCACCTTGTAGAGCAAAAATACAACTAAATAACAAAAAATGGGACTGCCGATTTAAAGCCACTGTTGGCTCTTTTTCCATGTCCTCAATCTGTGTTATTTTGGTAACACTGACTGAAAAACTTGTGAAAGGCCACACTCTGGCACTGCTAAAGAGGTCGGCTCCCACTGTTCACTGGAGCATGCAAAATTCGGTCATGTACTGTTTACATTTGTGAGGAAATCCCACAATAATGAGCACCGCATCGCCCATAAACCAAATCTGCTTTACACAGAAATGCAGAAACCTCATGGAAGTTTGATCACTCACTTGTAGACGGGAAGGATTCTTTCTATTAGAGCCTCATAAACTTTCGGCTGACTGACCGAAAGAATTAGCCTGAAATCCAGCATTTCACCTGGAGGATAATCCAGTCTCTCCTGAGCCAGTCACATGCAGCTGAACTGTGGAAATGACTCAGTGGAAGGTTTTTATAAGCTTGCCAACGCTTTCCTCACTCATTAACCTTTCTTCCAGGGAATCTTTTTAAAATACCAGGTAGTCACACTCCATGCGATTACATTATTACTATCAAAACTATGCTCTGCTACGTTGTACTACCAGACATGTCGACATCTTTAACAATTTTCCTAATATTCCATCATTGTGCAACACCTTTAAACCCATCACGTCAGGATTTCAGACTTTACAACTTGTAGTCTTCGAATCTTGATCCACCATGTCGATGCATTTCAGAGATTTTTTTCAAATTGCTGATCTGTGATGTGGCGAAGCCGGGTTTACACTGCACAGGCAGCTGAACATGCAGGTTTACTGCAGGTTTCTTTTCAGGATTCTTTTAAAGAATCTCCAAACTACAGGCATCGCTCCTGTCTTCTGACAAACGTTGCTGAAGACTGAGGTGAAATAGCAGTCGCCAGGTTGTATCTAGGATTTTTTTTCGAGTACTCCATGCACTGTTGGATTCAATCCTCAATATTCAGACACACCTTTCTTAAAAGGACAGTTCTGTCAGTCAGAACACCAAAAAAGGTGACACCGATGGTACAAATAGAAAAAAAAAATCTCATAACCAGAATTGCTTGTGGATGACGGATTCCCCCTTAATACAGGATCTCGAGCTCCAGGATTACCACTTGTACCTCTATTGGATGATTCAGATTGCAAATTTCTTACGTAAGATCAAACACAGGCAAGGTTAGAGGTACAGTCGAGGACGAGTGAATACGTTACTTTAATATTCTTGTAAACCTCTGGGGAAATGCTGATTTAAAAACCAAGAAAGATCAATGTACAAACCCTTAAATTAAAAGCAACAAAAACAGCAGTGAACTGTAGAAGTACGTGCTGCAAATCGAGGTTTTTCAAAGCTGAAAATGCAGAAGAAACTCTTTTACTCGTCTGCGTTTAACCTCGTTTGTGTCACAACGTGACCGGGCTGACCGATGTTTGTGCGTCTGAGAGGCGTCTCCGGTGTTTGACTGCTCAGACAGATTTTTCACAGTCATGTTGGAAGCCATAGACCCTAATCTAATAACGGCAACAATAACATTCCCACATTTCCCAACTTCTTGCCAAGCGACTAAACAGCCAGTGGAACAAGATGTCACCTTCAGGTTGAATGGCTGTGACTCGTCTTGTGCATCTCAACACGGCTTAATCCGGCCATTTTCACCACTTTCCTGTCCTTCTATGCAGAATTGGAAGGAATTTAATGAAGTTTGTGTCACTGAACTAATTTGTCACAAAATGTCTGATGCGATTATATACATGATGAAAATCTTTTCAATTTTTTTTTAATGTAGACTATGAATGATTGACTTTTTTAAAAAAGTTTATAAACAAAAACAGTTTTTTTTACCTATTATCTAAAAGTGATCCTTTCTCCTTTGTTAGGCTTATTGTCACAGTTAATATGCAACTCTCCCAGTTTTTAAAAAGCATTTATAAATATATTACATTCAGATCTTATTTGCTACTAAATATCAACACTTCTTCTTTATGGAAACTTTTCATTTTTCCAGTCTGAGAGTTTATTTCTGGTTTTTTTAGGTTTATAATTGAACTTTCCTTACACTTTTTATACCCAACAAATGAGCATCATGTACTCATTTTACAGCTGGCACACAGGAATTATATCAATATTTTTAGCCTGGTTTGTATTTAAGCAGACATTAATTTATCTCAGGACTTTATGCATGACAGCGGCAGCCATTAGGTATCAGGAAATTGCTGTACAGAATGCAAAAATTTAGCGGAAGGTAATTTTTTCTTAGCCTTGCCACCAGAATAGTCAAATTATTCTAATAAAATGCTCAGATTTTAAGCATTCTTTTAAAATTTTATCAAAAGACAGCCAAGTGGAAAGGACTAAACTTTTTGCTGATTTAACCTGAACGATAAAGTTAAGGAAACACCTCTGAGAGGTTCCTAAACACACTTTGATAGGCTCTTTATCCTGAAATCTGGAAAGAACCTGCAACCTTTCAAGCAGGAGATCACTGACTCTGTCAGCTGAGATACAGCCGCCTTGCATTAAAGATGCTGTAGGCAGGATTTTGCTAATCAATGCTAATTTATCTGTGTTTTCTTTGGATTAAATGTTAGAGTATCCATTGATAATCCTTTAGGAGTGTAGCATAATTGCACTACCGTTAGGGCGCAGCATTTCCATCTGTCTCTGTTCTGAGCTGAAAAGGAATCTCCACAGCTCCAGGTATCTTTGACCAATCAGAAGAGCCCATGAGGCTCTAACCGTGATTGGTCGAGGGGCGTTCGTCGCACGTTCTTGTGGGAGGGGCTTAACTTGCGTAAGGGCGTGATGTCAGAGAAAACCGGATAGGATTAGACTGTGCTGGGTTTCAAATCGCCCTCTTAGATGGGTCAAATCGCCATCTTACTTAGGTAACCCTAAGCATAACCCTAAGCAAGATGGCGGAGATGCGGAATCCTGCCTACAGCACCTTTAAAGTACAAGTTGAATTTCTCATACATCCTTGTTTTGGAAGTGTTTGGTGACATCTGGTCTCACAGTACTGACCATTCCTGTCCTATCCGGTGCTCTTGTCAGGAGTCAGATGAGTTGTTATGCCATCCATCAAAGAGGAAATCCACATGTGAACCCAATATTTCACAGACTACCTAAAGAAATATAAATTATGCAAGACATCATTTTTTTAAATTTTCCTCCGTGTTGTATCTCTCTCCATCAGATGTAACCGCTGAGCGAACTCGTCAGTAACAACCAGTCTGCCTACGTTCACGCTACAACACTGAACTGCTGCCTCCAAGCAGTTATGATACTGTCGCCCATCTGTACGTCTTCTTTACTGCTTTTTTTAACTTGTGGCCATAAGAGACTCGAGCTGATCGTAGCTGACTGTGGGTGAAGTACAAAAAAACGTCTCTCATCATACCACAGTATAGCATCAAGTTTTTAACGCTGTCAGTTTTTCTTTATATTGGCCTTTTTATTTCATTATGTAACTGTTCTAGCATGTTGACCTCATCTGTAAAATTGTGATTTTTAATTTCTTGAAATGTTGCTCAACTGGGCAAAAGTTTTGAATTGCGGCAACAGCCTGGAGGAGTGTAGCTGAAGGGAACAAGTTTGGCTACGCAGTCAATCCTCCCACAGCTTAGCTTGAAGCACCGACATGATTCAGGGACTCTGAGAATCATCCTTAATGCATTCGCTTTTTCTAACATGTCGGCTTCACTGACAGTGTATTAATGTGTTGCAGAGCTCGGTCAGATAAAGTGTCGAGCTCCTCTTGGATAATTCATTGTGAACTGGAGGGTCGAGGGGAGAAATATAGCAGCAACAAGGGCCAAAGCAGCAACGGGCTGGTTCCTTCTGAGCAGGTGTGCAAAAGGAGCTCGCAGCAAAAAGAATGCAAACAGGGATCAGAGACTGACAGGTGAGAGCAGGAAGAAAAAGAAACATGGGGAAAAAGCACACTAGTGTGTATGTGTGGACTCCAGCGCAGCAGGAAACTCACCAGTGCTTGGCAGTGTGTTTGTGCATGCCCACAAGACAGTAGCGAGTTTAGCACCCTGACACAGAGCCCCACATTGTAAAAACAACTTCTGCAGGGTTGGACTTCCCCCCCTGTCTGTGCTTTGTGATTGTGTGCTTGTGCTTTAATGAGAGTTGTGCCATGAAAAATCTCCGTTCGAGCCGTGCTGCACTTCATTATTTTCTGTATCATTACTACATCAAGGCGAACTTGTTGCAATAATGTGCAGGTCTGTGCTTGTGTAATGCGTCTTCATTATCTACTGTCTGAGTGCATGCATCCATGCATCCATCTGTGCATATGCCTGCACAGTGTGTGTGTGTGGTGTGTGTGTGTGTGTGTGTGTGTGTGTGTGTGTGTGGTTGCAATTGAGAGAGAGGGACAACAAGGGAGGGAGAGAGAGAGAGAGCGAGGGAGAGAGAAAGGAGAGGGGTTTGAGAGCTCAATGGGCAAACACGGTGTCCTGATGTGCTAGCGCACATTGTTTCTCCGGCAAGTTTGTGGTTTCGGGTCAGGATTGCGTTAAGTTTTGTGCAGGAGTTGTGGCTGCTGCTCTTTGACCACCTCTTCGTCCGCTCCAAAGGTAAAGTATCCATATGAGTTACAAAGAAGGTGAATGAAAGTTTGATTTTTCTGCTTGTTTTAGGGATTTTCTTTGACATCAGTATAAAATCAAAATATTTGCTTCGAGGAATTCTGAATTTTAAAATGAAACAGTGTTTCTACTTTTAATTAATACTGTTCTAATGTGAGCCGTCTTTATTTGTCTCAGTTTATCATTGCTTGAATCTCGACGTTATCCTACAAAGCTTTCTTTTTTTTAATTATTATTAAATCCTGCTTAGTGGAGGAAATTATAATTTTTTTTTTTTTAAAAAGTTCCTTGTTGGATTAAAATGATTTAAAGCTGGCTCCACAGATGTATTCTGTCATGTTTAATGTGGTTAAAATTGTATTAAAATATGCAGCTTTTTGTAATTATTTCAGGTGATGAGTGTGTCTGCAGATGCAGCTCAAATACAGTCATTAGTCGCAGTTTTTCTTGACCTGCAGCTCGATGTCAGCGCAACATCTGACACTTTGTGGAGCATTTACCTCTGAAGATAGTCTAACATTTATTCAATAAACTGAAATGAAACGTTCATCACAGTTCAAAGGGGGATTCTCAGAAGGGATTCTTTCCATTTACGCCCTATAAAGCGTCCTAAACCTTTCGTGTCAGAATCAAGTGCTGATGTGAGCCCGAGGATTCAGATGATTGCGGCAGTGTATACAAAATGTGTTTGATTACATCGGGAGTGTTTGTGTGAGAGCAGAAGAGAAGTTTGTGCTCCGTGTTTGTTTTGCGCTGACATTCAAGTACATGACGGGCTCGTAGTGGCGTGGCCGTTAGATGAGAGTCTGCAGTAACATGTCGTTCTGTGTGGAACTGCTGGACACTCGTCCTCCGTGAAGATAATGACATTTCATGCAAAGTGACTCCGACATCCAAGAATAATTGATTTAATATTATAAACCATCTAATCCTTCTTAAACTCCATCTGAGTTTGAGTTATTACTTGTAATAGATTCTTAGAGGGCAGTATTGATATTTTCTCATCTAAATTGTCTTTATATAGTTTGAAAATCAAATTACATGCCAATGTAACAATGTTTGTAATTACATGTAAATATAAGTTATAAATAAATTCATTCACTTGTCATGTCCAGTAACTTCACCCTTTGCAGAATTCCTCCGTTAATTTTTTTTTTTCCGCACTTGTGCAAAAATAGTCTTATCTATATCAAAATCATTAAAATGAAGTGAAAAATGACTTGGAAATAGAGGTTTCTCTTCTCTATATTTAGTTATTATATTAGTTATTTAGTTAGTTTATTTTATTTTTATTTTAAATTAGGCTTCAGATTTGTCTTTGCCGTGAGCGTATAGTTTAAAAAGACGGTTGACCGACAACCTGTTGAGCAGAATGTGAGTCTTTTGTCCATAAAGTTGTCCTCACACAACCGAGCTTTTCTCTACTTGTGTGTTCATCCTGGTCTTTGTGTACTTGTATCCCTTAATTTCCCCCCATTACGCGGCTTTGATTAGATATGCATCAAAACATGTTATGCAACTGAGTAAAATAAGAACCATGAGGAAAAGGTTTTAGTCCCGGAACATCCTGGTTTGCACTCTTCCTCAGGTTTAGGTTTTTAATTTAAAATACAGTGGATAAAATCATGTTAGACAGGACCTGATTTTGTTCTTCCAAACTGTTTTCCCATCGTCGTATTCCAAACATTTATGCTACCTCATATTTATTTTGTGTAAGTTTACTGACAAGCAATAAAAGACGGATTTGGTCTTTTCCTCTGGATTATCGGTGTGTTTTCCCTCTGTGTTGCAGTTCGCTCCATCAGGACGAGCCGCTCGTGGAGAAGATCCAAGATTCTTGTAACTTTTCTGCTAGCCACATCCTGTTCAAACACATCGCTTCTCTCGTATGCCCTCCTCTGTCTCTTAGCAGCCTGCTCTTATTCCTTCTTGCTCAACAGACTCTTTACACATTTCAGTCCTCTCCCACATGCACACCTCCCCTCATTCTGGCCCCATTCTCCACTTTTAGCTCCGCTCTCCTGCTCTTCCCCCGTCTCTTCTACCTGTCCGAGCGGGACGACCTCCACTTCTCTCCGGACGTGTCCCCCGCTCCTCGCCCCGCCATTCCTTTGCCCTCCTAACCCCCCGTTCCCCTGATGGGCACCATATCAGAGAGCAACGCCACATTCCCTTTGTCGTCGCTGAGAGCCTCTCTCCACCCCTAACCGCCTTCGCCGACACCGACGCCGCAACCCAATGGAGAAGCAAGACATGATGATGACGAGCATGCTGACAGTGGACCAAGGGGAGAACGAGGGAGAGAAGGACAAAGGCAGCGTGGAGGTGGGGGGAGACGAGGAGGGGACGCAGCAGCAAGACAGTCAACCGATGCTGGCTGACGGTCTGGCGGACCGAGGACCCAAGAGCCTGACCTCCAGTTCTGGTCAACAGGTGTCCAATGGCTTTACCACATCCACCCCGCAGAGTCCCAGGGAGGGACCGGGGACCGCGGCCTGCGCCGCGGGCACGGCTCCGGGACCCGGAGGGGGCACCGGGTCCTTAGCCCCACTGGGAGGCCTCAGGACTCTTGTGGTTCAGCAAACCAGCCTGGAAAGGCCCCGAGAGACCTGGAGCAAGAAGATGGACTTCCTTCTGTCTGTGATTGGCTACGCCGTGGATCTGGGAAACGTCTGGCGCTTCCCATACATCTGCTACCAGAACGGAGGAGGTGAGGGGGGAGCGGAGGGGGGAGGTCATGAGAAGATAGCTTTCAGCTTTCAGCTGTAATGTACCGTTTATATTTCAAAATCTAGAGATGTAGAGAAACTAAGTTACTTCCCTGCCCTGTAGCTTTAACATCATGAATGTTCCTGCATTCTGGGATTTCATCATTTTGTTGTTAAAACAGTCAGCATTAGAAAACTAAGGCGTTCACATCCAGCAACTGAATTTTGCTTGTTTATCGCACGAAGGTGATCTTGTGCCTTCACAAAGTCGGTGTCGTCCGACCTGCTGGGCTCCTACATAAACCTCGCCCAGCGGTGAAACGGGTCCTCCCTTTATATTGAATTTGCAATAATAAAATCTTTGCAATTTCCTGTGTTCTGTGTGTGTGTGTCGCAGAGCGAGGTAGAGATTGAGACTGGGAGGCACTTGATAGAGGCAACAGTATTAATTGTGCTTTTTTTTTATGAGAACGCCTTCAGTCCCTCTGTGCTTTGCTTAATAACCTGTCCCCCAGGCAGCTGCTCAATCAACCCTTATCTCTGCTTTCATGTCACAAAGAGGCGTGCACGTGCGGAGCGCGCCGTCCCGTATGCATGCACAAAAGCAACATGTGCGCATAAAATAAGTTTATCATCAGATTGGGGGGAAAAGGAAGCAGAGATGTGTTATCAAACTGCACGTGACACTGGAGAGTCCAAAGATCTGGCGTCCGTCCGGCTTCTCCTCCGTTCATATGGCTTTTAATTCTGGCTTCTTCTTTCTTTCTTAACTTGGCAGTGACAAAGCCAGCACTAAAGTAGCTGTAATTTATCATGGACTTGAAGGAAAATGACTTTGTTACTGTGTTCCCAGTGCACACATGAAATCCAAAGTGATATATAAAAGTGGGAAAACACACCCTGTTGTTTTTGAACGGACTGCAGTCATGTAAATGATGGGGCTCCTGCAGCATTTGATGATTTTTACAGAGAGCTCTCCCAGTGATTGTGTGCTATTGAGAGGACCACAGAGATTATAGCTGGTGTGTGAGTTCGAAGCATTTCTCACGAGTGCACTTGCCTTTTTATCGTTCTCCCATAACTCTTTCTCACTTCCAATTATCCCTCTATTTTTTGTTGCTTTTTACCACTGTAATTTTCATTTTCACTCTTGAATCCGATTGCACCTCTAACCTCCTCCCATCCTTCCCACAATAAACCCCCCCCCCCCCCCACCCCCACCCCCCCCCCCCCCCCCCCCCCCCCCCCCCCCCACCACCACCCGGTCGCTGCGTCTGTCCAGGTGCCTTTTTGCTGCCCTACCTGTTGATGGCGGTGTTTGGAGGCGTGCCCCTGTTCTACATGGAGCTGGCTCTCGGCCAGTTCCACCGCAGCGGCTGCATCTCCATCTGGAAACACATCTGCCCCATCTTCAAAGGTAAATGACGGTTGGGGGTGCAGGGAGTAAAGAGAAAGTCCGACCTACAAACTCAAGCAGACGAATGGAGGAAAACAAACAGTGGAGATGAGGATGTCAGTGCAACATGACGGACAGCTCATTTAACTTCCCCATCTCACCTCGGTGTAGTTCCCTTGAAGATCATCCAAAGTTTTTTTTTTTTGCACATTTAAGTGAGGTGGACTGGCTCTCTGTTATGGAAATTGTCACATTTCAATGCCAAATGCCAGATGCTCAGAATTTTAATGGTATGTAAATTGTTGTTGTCTGGAAATGTCAACCACTTCATCGGAAAAATGGGGAAAAAAATTGAATTAGCTTGAAACCACCACCGCTTTCTCAACGCAATCCTGGGACGTGCTCGCCGGTGTCACAGTGGTTTGTTTTCTCACTCATCCAGGGATCGGCTTTGCCATCTGCATCATAGCCCTCTACATCGCCTTCTACTACAACACCATCATGGCCTGGGCCTTGTACTACCTGCTGTCCTCGTTCCGGCCCACCCTGCCCTGGACCACCTGCAGCAACAGCTGGAACACGGCCAACTGCCACCGCTACATGTCGTCCGATCACAACGTGACGTGGTCCAACTGGTCCACGTCCCCCGCCGAGGAGTTCTATACGTAAGTGCATGTAAGTGGGATGTAGAGGGCGAGGGGAGAGATGTCAGGTGGACGGAGGGAGGATGACTTCTGGAGGGCGATAACAGTTTGTCGTCGTGTTTCCGAACCTTGGCAGATTTACTGGAATATCCAGTAAAATGTATATTTCAGAAGAAAAAAAAACACTGCATGGAGGACAGTAAGGAAAGCATTTCAGGGTGAATTAACTAATCCAAGGGAAAACGATAAAAGGAGTCAATATTATTATAAACTCTGGATATTTTTCAAGTATCAGTTCCAAGAGTAGTTGGGAGGAATTTAAACGTTTGCCTTACATTTGCTGCTATTCATCAGCTTTTCAGAGCAACAGCCCAGACTCATTCTAAGCTGTCAGCTTTTTCTTTTTTTTTTCTTCTTCTTCTTCTTTTTCACGTATCTCGAGGCCGACCCCTTTCAGAACAATGTCTTTATTATTCTTGACTGCTTTGGGCCTCGACAGTCGACTGGCTCGGCCTTATCAGCCGCCCTCGACGCTGCATCTGTCCAGCGGAGACACATTCAGGATTTATCCACAGTTGACTTTTCCTAATAAAGGTTTTAAAAGTAACAAATTCCACAATGTAGCCTGGCGCCAGAATTTCCTGTTTTCAACATAAATCACATCCCTGTTTTATCATCCGAGCTCTGTGTGCTTAACCTGTGACCAGACGTTGACCCTGCTGCTCATTACAGACTGACACTTTCCTCGTACGTTCTGCCTAAGTTTTAATTTCAGTGAGGAGGAAGCAATTTTTCTGAAAGTTGCTTTTAATTCGTGGCTTGTTTAGTGACTTTCTTGTTACTGTCTTGTTACCCTTTTGTTGCCTCTTAAGTTTCCTTTTCCTTATCTCTTGAGGTATTTGTATTCCCGACTGTTCCTTTTTTTGTATCATATCTCTTTCCTTACAGTCTGTCCTTTTCCTCTGTTTCACTCTGGGTTGTAAAATCAGTCTCATCGTCTCTGTCATTCTTTTTGTTTTCTTTTTTCTTTTTTTTTTTTTACATCAGACATTTTCAAAGTGGCCTGGAGTGGGGAGTGGATGTTCCTCTAGGTGGAGCCAGAGAGAGAAACTCGGAGAGAACGAGATCACTTTTCACAATTTGATCTTTTTTTTTTTTTTGGTTTTGTTTTTGAGGCGAAACCATGCTAGGCGGAAATGAGTGGAGGGTACAATTGTTATTTTAGTATAACTCACATTTACCGTACTTAAGTCACTGCAAGTAAAAAAAAAAAGAATTAGTTTTGGAAAAAAAACAGTTGCAACAGTTACAGATTCTAAAAAAAACCATCTTATGCGCAGATGAAGAGTTCTTCAGTTTTTATTCTCATCCTTATATACTTTTGTTAAAATTTTGTGTTTGTTTTTGCATTGAGTTTAAAAAAACTTGATGAACCGAAAACTAAACATTTTTTGTCGATTATTGCATCTTGGCACAAGTAACTATTTTTTAAGGGATATTTTGTTTGCAATATGTTGCATATTTGTGCTCAGTTACAAAGTTTATTTACTCAGTTCAATCAAACTGATACAATCTGTGCTTTATCCATTAAAAAAATTTTTTTCTGATTACTTGCTCGATCTTTTCACCCTGCCAGAGATACATGCCTGAGCTTTGACTTTTTCTAGAGACATTTTCATGCCCTACGTCTTCTTATACAGTTCCTCAATTGTGGCGTTGTCTGGTCAGTAGATATTTCAGATCTTATGGAGGCAGCTGTAATGGTTAGGGGATAATAGATACCTTCCTGGAGGTAAATCACTGGAGAAAAGTTACAAACACACTGTCTTATGAATCTGCGATTCAACAAATTACAGCTTTACTGGGTTGGGTTGAATTTATTTTCTTCCTTCTACCTTCCCGTTTTCTTCTTGGTCTTCTTGCGCCTTGTTCTACCTCAGTTCTAAACGTGCACCACTTCCTGTCCTCCTCCTCTCCTCAGGCGGCAGGTGCTGCAGGTCCACCGCTCCCCGGGTCTGCACCAGCTGGGCTCTGTCAGCTGGCAACTGGCCCTCTGTCTGCTCTTCATCTTCACCATCGTCTACTTCAGCATCTGGAAGGGAGTCAAGACGTCTGGGAAGGTAACTGAAGAGGCGCCTGCATGGCTGATGGGGGGGGTCAGTCAGAGTGGACGGATGAATGAACCGGCGGTTGGCGTGAGACGACAACAACAACAACAACAACAACAAAAAACATCAGCGGGTCTCCTGTCACTTGTCGATGCCTTCATCATCGTCTTTCATGTGCATAATGTTGGTTAGCAGAGCTTTCTTCACGTTAAATGCTTTGTGGTTTACATTTTAAAAATTAAACTTACCTGCGTAAGAATGTTATAAAGCACTACAAAACATTTACAAATAACTGACTAGCATTTGCACCTTTTTTAATATAAAATCATTGTAAACTATGTTGCCTGTGCTCTTTCTGTCTCATCAGGTAGTTTGGGTGACGGCCACGTTTCCCTACCTGGTCCTCCTGGTGTTGCTGGTTCGCGGCGCCACTCTGCCCGGCGCCTGGAGGGGCGTCGTCTTTTACCTCAAACCGGACTGGGAGAAGCTGCTCAGCACGACAGTGAGTGAAATAGAACCAGGAGATCTTCAACCCCCTCCTGGTGCTCACTGTCCATTATCTCTCTAGCATCCTTAACCCACCTTACCAGCTCATATCCTGCCGTCGCTCTCTTTATCTCCTCCATATTTTTATTAATGTCTCCACATGTCGCCTTCATTAATCTGTCAATCTCTCCCAGGTGTGGATTGATGCTGCAGCTCAGATCTTCTTCTCTCTGGGTCCGGGGTTTGGCGTGCTCCTGGCTTTCGCCAGCTACAACCCATTTCACAACAACTGCTACAAGTAAGAGCACAGAACTCACTTTTTCACATCACTAACAAAAAAATAGAGACTTCACTTTAATGGAAATACCTAATATTGAGCATTGCCAGTTGCTCACTTTGTGCAGAGAATATCTAACTTTGTCGTGCAAACTTCTGTCCCTCTCAGAGACGCTTTGGTCACCAGCTCCGTGAACTGTCTGACCAGCTTCCTGTCTGGGTTCGTCATCTTCACCGTGCTGGGCTACATGGCTGAGATGAGGCAGCAGTCTGTGGACGCTGTGGCCAAAGATGCAGGTTGGACATTAAAACACCCGCAGAGCACCAGACGAAATCACTTTGTTTGAAAATAAAAAGTATGACTGGATGAACCGAAGATCAGTTTTATTCCATCTGATCGTTGGTTCAGGCTAATTTTAACACACAGCACTGGATCTCAAAGCACTGGACAGCTTTGATCACATTAACCCATTCATAAACCCAAGTGGATTGAAAAAACAGTCATTTTAATTAAAATCCACATTTTTAGAGCCAGTTTCAATATAATTATCTTAAAGACGGAATAAATTAAGCACAGATTCTGTCTGGATATGAGGAGGATTTAGATCATCTAGCAGACTGACATGTCACAGGATAGACAGTGATGTATGTTCAGATGCAGGGATTGATCTTAACTCCGTGAACAAAAGACAACCTGCTCCACTGAATCAAAGCAGCTGCTGCTGTTTGACCTGCTTCTTCTCTTGCCCCTCCAGGTCCCAGTCTGCTGTTCATCATTTATGCAGAAGCCATAGCGAACATGCCCGCCGCCACTTTCTTCGCCATCATCTTCTTCCTCATGATCATCATGTTGGGCCTGGACAGCACAGTTAGTTCGCTCCCTTTCCTCCACCTTTAATCCACTCACTCCAGTTTTTCCCAGACCTTTTCTCTAACCCTGATAACCTTTGACTCGTATGTGCCACTTGTTCCTGTGTTTCTATGAAAATGAGGGATATTATCCATTTTCTCTCTTCCGAAGACAACAATGTGATAGGAGTTTGATATCGCTGTTGTGTGGTGGTCTAGTCGCCGTCGGCCTTTGTTTATCTGTTCTGAAGCAGCCAGCTGGAGAGACCTGGAAGGTTCTTATCACACACTGATAATCATTGACGGATCAACACTGAGGCTGCTGCGCTCTTCGATTTAATGACTGAGGATATTACGGCAAAACATGTCAGTGTGCTTGAATCGGTCGTGAACTCCCTTACATGTCTCCTTTTGCAAAAATCAGGCGGCTCGGGTACGGCCGGCCGGCCATAGAGGTCCACACTGCTGTCGGCTTCAGTAACTTAACTAAACATGCAGATGAGTGATCAAGTACATAGTTTACCAAATGCAGTAAATAAATACTGCTTGTGACTTTCTTTAAATGTTCTCATGCTGATGCTTTAGGTTCTTCTCTTCTGTCCAGTTTGCAGGTTTGGAGGGGGTCATCACAGCCATGCTGGATGAGTTCCCTCACGTCCTGGCCAAGAGGCGGGAGTGGTTTGTCTTTGGCCTGGTGTGTGTTTGCTACCTTGGGGCTCTCTCCACACTCACATACGTAAGTTGAATATGCGCTACATACCTGTCACAAGCAAGCCTGCCCGTCCCAGCGTTACTGTCTTTGAAGTTTTATTGTTGGATTATTTAGACAAGACAGGTTTATTTGCGCAGCACCGGCAAGCAGGCGCAGTTCAAAGTGTTTTAAAACGACACACTAAAAAGAAAATTCACAAACAGAGATAATAAAACAGACTGACACATTGAAAACAAATAGAAAATGCAATAATTTAGAAACAGTGCAATATATCCGAACCTTTCACAAAAAGCCCTTTATGCAACCTTAACATGTGTTGCCAAAAAACTTTCACACCTTCTGAATTCAAATTAAAACTCTCAACTTTTAATCACTGTGAAGTTTAGATGGTAACTGCTGTTGTGCCGGGTCTTTAGATTCTCTTCCATAACCTTTACTCCTATAGTTTTACCCTCTTGCTCTTTCTATCACTTTGATTTTAATCCATTTCCATTCCGAGGTCGCTGAGGTTTGTCGACATGACACACAAACCTGCAAGCTTCTGATCCCAAGTCAGCTTCTCTAACCTTGAAAAAGCCACTGCAACGTATTTTCACTTAAAAACACAGGGAATTTAGAATTTAAGCACAAAATATATTACCTAATATGAAGAAGTAGAGTTTAGTGTAAATTTCAGAAGTTTTAATCGAAGAGGTTCGGCTTTACTTTGATTTTAAAATACATTTATTCATCCTCATTTGACCGATCAGCTTTAATCACAATGAAGAGAGATATATTTTATCCCCCTTCTGTAGAAATAATAAAACAGAGGCGTTTTAGACTCCTCCATGATGCCAGGCCAATCACACGTCGCCTGTAAACATCTTTTTCTGAAGAAACTTGCGTGTTGCTTTGACGTGGCAGGGCGGCGCCTTCGTGGTGAAGCTGTTTGAGGAGTACGCCACTGGCCCTGCAGTCATCACCGTGGTGCTGCTCGAAGTCATCGCTGTTTCCTGGTTCTACGGTGAGTGAACCCAAACTGCCACATTCACTGCTTTAACATGATGCTGCATGTTTTTTTTCCCTTTTTTAGTTACCATTAAGACCTGTTGAAATGTAGAGTGTAAATATTCCTGTGTTGTTATATTTCAATAACATCTTCCTCTCGTCTTTGTTTCAGATTTGACTTGTGTGAGAGACATTCAAAGGATTTTTAACTTAACCGTGTTTGCATGTGTTCTAGGTACCCAGCGATTCTGTAATGACATCCAGGTCATGCTCGGTTTCTACCCGGGCTGCTTCTGGAGGGTTTGCTGGGTGGCCATCTGCCCCTGCTTTCTGCTGGTTAGCCTCATCGACACGTTCACACAACAGTCTGAGAAGCTCTTAATTCATCCATATCGAAGCTCCTCTCGTCTGATGTGGGATTTGCTTCCCTCCTCAGTTCATCATCATAAGCTTCCTGGCCTTCCCTCCTGAGGTCAGGTTGTTTAACTACCACTACCCACCGTGGACCACTGTCCTGGGCTACTGCATCGGCGTGTCCTCGTTCATCTGTGTGCCTGCCTACATGTTCTACCACTTGCTCAATGCTAAAGGGACCTTCAAACAGGTATGGAATTGTCTTATTTGACCTTTTCTTCTTCTTTTTCAGTCTCTCGTTCTTTGCACACACATCTCTTTCGCTGTCCTGTCCCGTATCCTCGGCTGACCTTTGTTCTCTGACACGTCTCCAAAAGCACAGATCCACTCTGGCTCTCGTCTTTCCGTGCACAGTCAGGGTCTACCCTCTTCTGCGAGCACATGACAGGAGATCCAGGAGATTAGGATCAAAGGAGCGAGGAGGCCCAGGCCAAAGATTGGCAAGAAGGAAGACTGAAATGAGCGCTGACACGTGCGCCGCTCGCTCACTCAGACACAAAATGCAGACGGTCCCTGTTGTCAGATTTAAAGGCGAAGAGTCAAAAGAGAAAAGCTGCACCATCATCGTCATTATCATCATCATCATCAGCAATGAATTCACACAGCACGTTACCGTTTGGGGGGGGCCGTGCATGGTGACGTGACACTGCTCTTCACAATGTGTTGTCAAAGACTTTGAACTTACATAATGAATACAAACAAGAGCATCTTCATCCCAATCATCATCACTGTTACATTATCTGGCGGAGTCTGTGGCGGGGTTGACAGAAGGCAGGAGGACATCAAAGAGGCCGGCAGACGAGCCCCTCTGGCTGCTGCCCAGTATTGACTCTGCTGCCAAAATGCACAATGACACTGACATACATGTACACACACAGGTCGTGTAAGTGTGTGTGTGTGTGTTTATGTACATATCAGGATGAAAGCAGACAGCAGCCCCCACAGAACAGATGAGGCCGAGCAGGGTCAGGATGTGTCTTTGTAACTGTGCAGGCGAGCGTTTTTGTTGACGTTTTCATGAAGGTCTCAATAAAATTATTGCTCTTTTTGCTCTTTTTTATATTACACGATAATTTGATGAAATCAGATCTTTTTAGGATTAAAGCTCATAAGGATGTATTAAAAAATTAATTTTTCTTCGTAAATCGTCGTTCAAAGCAAACATGAACAACAGAATGTAAGCACTCATGCTTTTCTTAAATCCTGAAAATGAAATTTTGAAAATGCTTTAAAAGTTTTTTGCATCTAACAGTAAAATTTTAAACTTTCTTCAGTATTCAACTAGCCTGACAATGAATTGACTTTCAAAAACACAATTGTCAGACTTGCCGTTTCCCAAGTTGAACATTAAAGTGTTACAATGTCAGGATTTAATCGATGCATGAATATTTCAATACACCTGTAAACAACCATTCAGCTTGATGGCTGGAGACCAATGCTATGTGAAATAGTAATTATTTAATGCCAGTAATAAAAACGTGAGGCATTCTAATACAGAACGTAAATAGCATATTGCAAAAAAACAAGTTTAGGAGGAAACTGGAAGCAGAATTTAACAGGTTCACAACATTTTTCCACACAAAGCTGTTGCTTGCTACAGGAGTGCCCCCTTGTGGCAGAAATATCAAAGCAGAGCACACATAACGGCACATGAACTAGGCAACCACCAGAATGGAGTGTAAAACGGACTGTATACAACAACATGAAATTCTAAAGACCCTCCAAAAGTATCTGTATAAAATTTACACAGTTTTATTTATGTAAATAAATGCACAGTACGTAAAGATCAGGCTAGATGTTACTAATGTGATCAGATATATAGTCATATCAGAAAACACTATTTCGATAAAATGTCAGAAATTTCTGAAGTGCAACATATTTCTGAAGTGTTGTACTAAGGTCAACTCTATACAAAGGTCAGAGGGATGCGTGCGTCTCTCTACCATTTATCTTATTTGTACAGGAATTTTGCCCTTCTGTCCTTCTGAGTGGCAAAACTCTTGATGACCCTTTTGCCGAAGTTGAAAATGTTTCTAACAGGGTTTTTTTCTCCATACAGAGCATGGCCAGAGCATTCTGGTTCCTTGTCTTACCTTGAAACCTTTATCTTTTTGGATAATTGACCAAACAAGTTTTTTTTTTTGCTGCAATTTTCTCTGGAAATTGTGATCTATATTTTTCTATATGTTGTTGCTAATGTAAACGCGCAATTAAAATAAGGCATTATTGACTATTTTGATGTATTTAAAAAAAATATTTCGGTACTCTATCACCTATTGGTAATTCATGTATTCGTGGGGTTTATCTTGTTTCTTTTTGCCTCTGTCTCTCTGTCTCTGCAGCGCCTGTTAAAAAGCATCACTCCAGAGCCAAGCAGCGACAACCACAGAAACTTCATTGTGACCAATGCAGTCTGAACAATCCCGCACCTCCAAGACGGTGCCTCAAACTGCCTGGAGCACCCTCTTCTGGCCATACTGCAAAACTACAGGACAAGGGGGCTACTTCTCACCGTCTTTGCCTCTTTTCTCTCATCTCATACATCTGCTCGGCCACCAGAAACCAGAAATCGAGCTTTGGGAGCCAGTTCCTTTGTTTTCATCTTGGTTTGGATTGGTTCCTTATGCCTGTTCACTCTCTGCAGTGCAAAAGTCCAGATCTGAATACCCCAAGTTATGTGGTGAGCAACTTCAGGTTACGTAGCTGTAGAAGATATTTTCTGTATTTCTATAAAGTGTGATAACAATCTATGTAGGCGTAAACAATAAAACATGCACTCAAACTGGAGATACTGCTCAGTGAACTCAGTTAAACAAGGCCAGATAAATGGAGACCACTCCACACTCATTCTTTATTCTCTCATCATCAAGCTGTTAAGTTATGCATTTTAATATGTAGCAAAATTCAGGTATCTTAAAAAAAAAATAAATCTGTCACTGAAGCCAAATAAATGATGTATGTTCAGTTCATACTTTAAAAGGTTTTTCAATTTTGTTGCTGTCACCAGCTTTTTTTTTTGTTAATGGCATCTTGGACGAACGCCAGATTTGCAATGAGGTCCCTACACTGTGAAACGTTGTCCAGTAGTGACATGAGTGTGTGTGTGTGTGTGTGTGTGTGTGTGTGAGACTGTGTATGTGTTTAACAGACTGTTACAACGCGCCGTGGGAACTGAACCACAGACAGGACCGATGCATATTCCTCCTGCAATATGAGATATGTATTTATTTTACCATCCAGCCATGCTGTTTTGTTTTATTTTTTTTATCTCAGTTTTAGTGTTGATCTGCGTCCCGTCTGATGGTCTTTGTTTGTTTGCAGCGATGTCCTGCACTCTGTCGTTCTGCATTACTGTCAGTAATACAAGCCAAATACGGACCAGAGCTAATACCATTATCAGTATGACAGTCTGAAAAATCAACATTACTGCTCTTTAATTTCAACCAAAAAAATGATTACAGTGAGTGTATGCATGTGTGTGCGTGATTTTGTGAGAATGTATACGTGTGTGTGTGTGTAGGGACAGGATTTAAAACATGGCAAGTACTGTACATCTACATGTGTATTTACTGGTCAGTCTGGTATTGGTGTGTAATCTATCCTGTGAATACCTGTCTCCTCCTTCCGTGTGTGTGTGTGTGTGTGTGTGTGTATGTGTGAGAAAGAGTGAGCGTGAGCATGAGTGATGGGCTGGTGTGCGTGTGGTTTTGAGGTGATTAACCCCTTGATGCATGCATGAGATGATGTGGGTATATTGTACTTCGATTGTCTGCGTGCCTGTTTGTGTGGACGTGTGAGTGTGTGTGTGTGTGTGTGTGTGTGTGTGTCTGTGATGTAATCTCCTGTTGTCTCGTCAAAGGCCAAAATATCTTATGAAGAAAGTAAAAAAAAAAGATTCCTCTTGCCTCTCTCTTTTGCTCGTACCTCTGAATTTTATGTAAGATCTATGTATGTCAATAAAAGACTGTATTGAGAAATACACCTGTAAAGTATGAAGATATAAAAAAAATATATATGGGAAATAACAGATAATAAAGATATATGGAAATAAAGCACAACTCTTGTCATTCATTCATTCTCATTCCCGAACAAATAAATGTTGAAATTTTGCATGTTTCAGGACCGTAAGCTTGAAGCTCACACACTCAGGGAGAATACCAACACTGCACGCAACAAGCCCGAAGTCTAGAAAGCTTTTTTTTTTTTTTTTTATTGCTGCATACATACTTTTAACGTAATGTACCCCACAGCAACAATAATTGTTCAAGAAAGAAAAATAAAAAGGATTGAAATTCAGGAAGTATTTAAGTAGCCCCTTCTATAACCCAGTAACCTTAGAGAAAGTCCCAGATTCCAAAAACTTGATGCCCCAAACTGTTCCTGGGTCATTTTGCTTTGTGGTGGAGTGCACTGGCATGCTGAAAGACGCCACTGTCGTCACAGAAAGAGCTAACAGTACATGGTTTTTCTGTACGATGCTCAGGTTAGATTTGCCTCAGGAGAGGCCTCAGTATGCCGGACACTGTCAAAGGTGGAACAAAAGCTCATCCTTATTTCAAAATTGCAAAAATACTGAATTGCAATGATCAAAAATTAAGTCCATGAGATGCTGGAAAGTTCAAAACAGGAACCCAGAAACAGAGAGTCGTTGGAGCTCTGTTCACACAGGAACACACAGAAGACGCACAAATCATCCCAAAGCCACCAGGTGAAGACAAGCACGCATTCGGGCACAGGTGAAAGCTATCGCTGCAGAGAACAGCAATAACCCCAACGACGGGACGTCAAGGGGGCTGAAAGGAGAGACAGAATCAGGATCTCAAAATAAACCATGACATAGGAAGGTTGCCGGATCCAAGAACCAGCTGAATACAGCCGAAGCAACACAACTCGTCTGCTAGCTTGCTGTTTTTTAGGTTTTTTTTTTATTGTGCCACACTTGTTCCCAGGTAAGAGATGCATGAAAATGGTCATCCACATAATCTGGAAAAAAAAAAGATGGTAATTAGACCACATCACCTTCTTCCATTGCTCCTATTGGTGCACGTGTGCCTTGTGTGGTTAATGAACTAGCATTCATTTCTGCAGTAGCTGCAGTGTTGGATCAGCCTGCATCCCAACTGAATTGTTGATCATTGACTCGACCATTTCAGTGGAACAGCTTTTCCAGGAATAAAAAGTGAAGTGTTAAAATACGAATTGAAGGACGGCCAATCAAGGCCTGTCGATACTTTCAACCAAGAAGCTGTTCTTGTGCAGAAAGTCTGAAAAATGTTAGAGTTATTGCTCAGAGGCCCAGAGGAAGCCCTAACAATAACTCCAAAGAACATCTGTGGAGAGACTTAAAGCCCGCAGTTCACAGATCCTGCCCCTCCAATCTGCTGGCGCTTTTGAGGATTTGCTGGGAATAATAAGATGAAAACCCCACAGATCCAGGTGTACGGAGCTTATCCGAGAAGACTCAGAGCGCTGGCCGCCAAAGGGCCTTCAAAGTATTCATCTCTCAACAGGCCTGACAACCTTTTTTTCACAGAAATGGCCAAAAATTTCAAGAACTGCTTATTGTAGGATTTTTAAGATCTTTGGTTAGCCTTGTGGAAGTGTTCCACATGCAGAATTAACACTGCAGACTCTTGGCTTTAGAAATATTCACCATCTAATAACACTTCTCAACCTAAATTGTGCAACACACACAACTCATCTTCTGGAAACAACTTGCACTTTCACTCAAACTTTGGTGTTTTTAATAGACCATATCAGCTTCACAGCAAGCTTGAGGACCTCTGTGGAAAGTTGCAATCTTTGTGACTCTGCTTCGTGTGAATGTTTGCAGGTTTTTGAGCTATATTTAGCTGTGTAACGAGCTCCCGGCTCTCAAAACATTGACAGGAAAAAAAAACATTTTTTTTTAAATAAAGTATTGTACAGCCTGTTTTGCCACTCGAGTCATTCACAGAAAATAAAGGTGAAAGGATATGTGTGTGTGGTGTGTGTGTGTGTGTGCATGCTTTAATGTGGCAATTTCCTCTGAACTCCCTTCCCCTGACTGATGGACACATCCTGCGCTCCGTGCCGGCTCTTATCGCCACAGATCTATATTAAAGAGCGCGCAGAGCCGGCGTGTCCCTCCACCTCTGCTGTACCTGTCATCTCGCCATCAGCTCGGCGCTGCTTTCTTGCCAGCTCCCCCCACTATCAGGTGTCTATCAAGACCTCCTACTCATTTCATCTCTTTTCCCCAGCTTTCATATCGCTGGTATTTTCTTCTTTCTGATATTAATTTGGGCAACCCAGGCGGACTCCGCGCCGGCGTCTCTGTTCTCAGATACGCCGTCAGTTTGAGGACTCCCACACAGAGGCGCAAAGTGATAACCCAAGGACTTCATGGCTTTTAGCGGCTCGCTTTATCGTCCCGTTTTTCAGAGCACAGCTGAGTTTGACATATCTTTCAACTCTTTTTTTTTTGTCCACCTTCACTCAATTTCTGCATTTGAATACTTTCTGACCGCAGTCCAGAGGGTCACTCCTCTTTTTCGTGGCTGAGAAACCTGGCATTTACCTCTCTAACTTGGGCCTTCTGTCCCGTCAGGCCTACATTACCCCTCCCTTTGCAGATCCCCTCCGCTGATCCGCTGATACTGCCGCTGCCTCTGAAGAACAGGAAATGAAACTCTTTTTTTCCCTCCGCTACCTCTCTTTATCACACAGAGCCTCCCGTCCCCGCAATGACTGTCTCTCACTCCCCTAATGAACTCATTTTGCACGAAGGGAGAATACCACCTTATCTCTGCCCACCGAGGCCTCTTCTCCCTCTGACACACTCTCCCCCTCTCTCTCTCTTTTCTCCATCACTCGCCTCTCCAATCTCTTAGTTCATATAATTGTTGCCAAGATACGCTGTGAGGTCCTTGATCCGTTGTCTTCTCATTATAGGTGAGCAGATGAGGGAGATGCTGGGAGGGAAGCGTTCGCAGTCTCTCTCAAATCCTCATTGTTTATGAATCACAATAATGTATGGGCGACAAGTCAAATGATAAAAGCAATCATGGATGAAAAAAACACGGCAGACTGGACAAACACTGAAATTAGAGTCTGTGAAATGGGTTTTCAACGAGAACGCAGCAATTTTTGTTGACTTGTGTTACACTTTATTCAAGTAGCACACACGCAAATGGTGATACTTCATAATGGAAGGGCTCGCAGTGGCGCAATGATGAGCACGCAACAAAAAGTGTGTCCCGGCTGGGCCTTTTTACAGGACGGTAAGTGGAGTTTCACACATTCTGGGTTTAATAGGTGCCCATTGGTGGAAATGACGGAGCGTCGGAGTGACTAAATCTCTTGTTCTCTGTTAAAATACTGCTGGTAAAGCAAATGTACAAACTGCTCCTCTCTGCTTAAGGTAGCTGTACTGTTATAAAGCAGGAATTAGGTATAAAGGTTCAAATACAAATTCAATCAGTCATTCACATCTACATCTAGTCACCAATTAACCTTCAAGGTTTTATGTTTTTGAGCTTGGGAATAAAACTTGAGAAAAACTACTGATGCATGAGGAAAACATGCAAACTCCGCACAGAAAGACCTTCAACTGGACTCAATCCAAAAATGTTTTGACCGTGAGGTGCGTGCCTGGTTTACACTCAAACACTTCAAAGTCATTTGGAAATAATAGAAGGGTAGGATATATTTTCATATTAACCTCTTGACCTCTCCCTGTTCCCACCTGGTCTGTTCGATTATGTGAACGAATGAATAAAAGACACTATGTGAAGTGGGCGGCGACTGTTGAAGCGAAGATGTGTGATCATATAGCCCTGCTGTGCTGAGTGTCCAGGTGTAGCCACAACTCTGACCTGATATAACAACTGAAGACATCAGTTCTCTGCTCTTCCTATTTGACGGCTTTTTACTTGAAAGCTGGATTAGATGAAGTTGGATAACAAGTTTTTCCTGTTGTATGTACAACATTTACTCACCGCTGCACACAATAAACCACTGATAGGAATCTTTGGGTTTATTTTTGGTTCAATAATATTGGACAAATAAATATTTTTGTTGATTTAAACATCCCAGCATGTGTGGTCTCCTCAGATTTGTCAGTTCTCTGAGCCGGTTCATGTTGTGCAGATGGAGGACACGAGCCAAAATGCAAGTTTACTCTCTGTATATTTAGATTGCAGGAGGAAGCCACGCAGTGTCAGGCTGCACCTGGCGGCCTGCTGGGGGCTCAGGAGTACAGAGGTCAGCTGAAGCCTGATTTTCTCACTTTTAAAAATTCTGCCACTGTAAAATTATTATTTCTGCTCAAATGCAACAGATGTGACGCTGAACTCAATTTGAGAAACTCGTTAAGACCCAACAAGAAACACTTTAAAGGATAATAAGGATTTCAGGTGTGTAGTTTTCAAATTAGCTCAAATTTGCACCAAATGAATATGAAGAGAAATAGTGTAGCATTTTTAAATCAACTATGAATAAAACGAGAAGATGTTTGTTTGTCATCTTAGTTGTAATAAAGCTTCTCGGCAATAAATTCTATTCATTTGAATAATCTGATTACCAGATTACCTCCTGCAATTGTGTTACATTTTGTTGGGTCATGCATTTGTGGGATGAACATATTTCTTGCTTTTGCCAACAAATAGCTTCTGTTTGCTGTCGGTGTGGACTCTCGTTTTCCAGATTCTCCAATAATTTTTGATTGTTACAAGAGAAAAGAAAATCTATTGAATGCAAATGTCCTATTTTGTGTGCTGTTTGCATCCTACGGTGGTAAATCAGTGTTACTACTCTTCAAAATCTGTTTACTTTTGGGTGCATTCATGAGTTACTGGGAGGTGGGAAAATTGGGGATAAAAATGTACGTCTGAGCCATGTTGGGTAAGTTCAACAAAGTATAACTTAAACACATTTACTGGTCATTTTTTTGAAAATGTGTGGGGTAGCATTACTAATGACAAGAAAAAGGGAGAATAATGCCTGGTGATCATGAACTTAGCATTCACTGCTGTATCTAGGAATCGGTGGTTACTTAAAAAAACAACAACTACCAGACTACCCCTGAAAGACCTGTTGTTATGTTGCGATATACAAGACATCCTGTGAGCACCACTATTTGATTTTCAGGTATTTGATAATGATCTGCACAGTCTTAGGACATTCTGATTTCATTGAACAGACATTCGACAGTAGAGCGCAGCTTACTTCATTAAGTAACTAATGATATTTCCGTTTGTAGTCATAAGTGAATCAACTTCACTACTTTTATAAAGAAGCAACACAACTGCAACGCTGCTTACACAGTCATGCGTATGAACACCATCAAATAGGAAACCTTGTTCATATTGTGCAGTTTTTCATAGAGAAGAAAAATAACACAACTGTTTTTCTTCACTTTCACTGATTTCCTGGAAAACAGAGCATCAAGCAAGCATGCAGGCCTCAATTAACCCGAAAGACTTTCTTTAAATTCCTGATTTTGAAGGGTTTCTATTTTCAATTTAAACTTGTTTGATGTTGCTCTGTTAGTATTCAGCGTCGACTCCCTCTTTGAACATTAATCCACTCACTGCACAATATTGACAAAACCCCACTCTGTCGGCGAATGCTGTTCATGGTGAAAGAATATGCAAATCACAGGTTGGAGCAGCAGCCCCACTGTGACTAATATGATTAATAACAGGTAGTTCATAGATGGAAGAGTTATCGCAAGCAATAACATGGAAGAAAGAAGTGAGAAAAACTGATATTAGCAGCGTTGCCGAGATGATTTTGATGCTTTGGTGAAATTAATGACCTGAAGGTGAGAGGCTGCCTCTGAGATTGTGGAAGAGATTATTTGTTCTGGCTCATCTAATGTGATGTACACAGAGATATCGCCTTGTTTTGCTCAAATCAGTGTTTTCTTCTGCATGTGTGAAAGTTTCAGAACAAAACTAGTATACAGATAAACAGATGACAAGATATGTGCAGCATTGTGTGGGTGCATGGTCATGTTTTTTTTTTTTCAGTTTAAGGCTTTCTCACCAGACTCTGAGCTCTCCACTGAAACCACTGCTTTTCAGCAGGGTCACATCCCCCCCTGTTGGCTTTACAGAGTATCGAGGATGGGAGCCGCTCATTGAGGTGGAAGCTCACGGCTAGAGGGGAAGGAGAAGGGCTGGAGTGATGAAGAGTAAGACCAGAGCATGGATGCAAGGGAAAAACAATAATCGGAGACCGATATGTATTTGCCAGAGAGAAGAAGAAGGCTTTCATTTCACATGATTTGACTAAAGAAAAAAAGAAAGAAAGAAAAAGTCAATGGAATGCACATTGCACGTTTTTAAATAAGAAAAAAGGGATGTACTTTCACTCTGGGCAGCATGTTGGTGTAGTGGACCCCGCCTCACATTGATCGTATCGCTGTTTGAGTCTGTTGGTTTAGGCTTTTGGTGTGGACTTATGTATATTTTAAAGTCGTTGTTCTGCTTTACTGCTGCATATCCTCACCTAAAGCAAAAATTGAGTCTAAATTGGACTTCTTACTTACTTGTCCAGAAAAAGAATCATGAGGAAACAATTACATTTCTCCCTCACTGGTCTCTGATCCAATCTTTTCTGGAGAGCAGCACTTTAATTACAAGGAGGATTGTCTTTAGTGTCATTGCCTCTGTGTTGACAGTAAGTCCCTGAAGTAGAATCATCCTCTCTTCTAATCCTAATCTTGTTTTCCCCAACACACTCACTCTCCCAGCCTCTGAGCCTGCAGCGTTTGACCGCTGAGGATCTATTTGTCCCTCTGGCTTCACCTTTACTCAGATTTCTTCCTGAACTACTATTTCATGTACTGTAGTTATTTCCATAGTTTATCACTGTGTAGTTTTTTTTTTAATTAATTTAATTTGGTGTGGCACAGTGGTTCAGTTGGTTGTTATGTTGCCATGCAGCAAGAATACTGACATTTGTTTCTGTGCGGAGCATTTTCTGTTTAGATTTCCTGTTATTTGTTCTGTGCCTGCATGAATGCGGTTCCTCTGCAAACCGTGGTTATCTGCGTCGATCGATGGACATGTATGTTCGTCAAACTGCTGACTAATTTGCTAGAGTGCTGATAAGGCAGGCGTCCAACTCTGCTGAGGCAGGGACACACACAGAAACACACACACACACACACACAAACAGAGAAACGGCAAGTCTGTTTGCATTCTTTTGAGATATTAGGGGATATTAACATACAATCGAAGACTAATGAAAGTAGATTTGGAAACACAGCTGCTCTCTCTCTCTCTATCTCTTTCTTTCTCTCTCTCTCAGATAATGGGCGACACCCAAAATGCAGGGCTATGGGAAAAGGGGGGAGTATGTGTGTAGGGCAGGTCATCAATCAATCTGTCACTCCTTTATTTGCAATATTTTCTTTCATCTACTCTTCCTATTTCCATTTGCTGCTTTCTATTTCCCTCACATTTCCTCCACTCTTTCTTCAGTTTGTTTACTGAGTAATACACTTGCTTCTTTTTCCGTCTCCATTACTAGAAGAACAAATCTCTCATATTAGGTTTTAGTCTCTCTCTTTTCTCTTCTCTCTTTCTGTTTCCCATCTTCTGTGCTTTTTATCACTGAGCGATCAATGAAAAAAAGAGGGATAAAGATGGAGGAGGGGAGCACAGAGGAGGACGGGGAGAAGTGGAGGAGGAGGAGGAGGAGGTAATGACCCAGATAACGCAATGAAGTGAATCAAAAAGGAGCCTCCTGTTCTCGTAGAAACCTGCAGCTTCACGCCCATATCCAGGCCTCACCCCTTTCTAACGCCATTATTCGCTCTATCCATGAACGAGTCCAATCTGAAGATCACCTGTGTCCATTCAGTAAAGGCCACTGAAGGTGCTGAAGGGAACACGCTGCTTCTCTGATCTGACATTTCACATCAGGGATTTCAAGGATCTCTGAGATGTGGAGCTGAGTTACTGCTTCACGTCTTCTCTTATCTGTCAGCTCCCTCCCCTCCTCATGACCCTGATCTTGACCCGACTCCTTTCAATCGAGGTTTCACACCCCAACCCCCCCGCAATGCCACATCCCATCTCCCAGAGGAAACACGTAAAGCCAGGTCCTCATCTGCAGCAGATTGTGAGAGGAACTGAGGGAACAACCACATGCATTATTCATGAGGTTATATGTCACCTATCTAATACTTTAACACACACACACACACACACACACACACACACACACACACACACACACACACACACACACACACACACACACACAGGAACTGCACCGCCTTCTCTCGTAGCATTGACGCATATTATTTTCAGTTTAGTTGATCAATCGGGAGTGACCTCAGGGTGAGTGTGAGCATAAGCATTCATCAGACTTGACAGTCATCACTGCGCATGCGAGTCAAACATGCGAGGCAGCATCACATGTTAAAGTGATGCAATTAAGGCAAGAAATAACAGGAAGTCTCTGCCAACATAAAAGGAGAACACTGTAGACTCCTGGAGTGAACTTACTTGTTACTCTTTGTAATAGCCAAAGAAAAATAACTCGCTGGCTGTAGGAAATCAGTCTGCTGTTTTATTTGGGAATTGAAGCAATGGGTTAATCAAAATCTGATCTCATAAATACCAATCATAGTTCACCTTCCTGTTTTCTTTCAATTCAACTGATCACCAAATTCAGTTTTATCTTATTGAAAGATCAATAGGCAATAGGATATGAACCTGTATCCTCTTGCTGTGAGTCCAGAGGGCTAACCACTGCACCCCTGTGTGGACAGAGTAAGTCATCGGACATTCTATTGAAGAAAAACATAAATGCAACACTTTTTTTTGTTCCCATTTTTCATGAGCTGAACTCAAGTATCTAAGACTTATTCTGTAGACACAAAAGGTTTCTTTTCTCTAAAATCTTGCTCTCAAATTGGTCTAAATCTGTGTTTATGAGCTCGCCTGCTTTACTGAGATAATCCATGCAGATCACAGGTGTGGCATCAAGATGCTGATTAGACAGGAGGATTATTGCAAAGGTATGTAGGCTGGAAACAATAAAAGGCCACTCTAAGATGTGCAGTTTTACCATACAGCACAATGCCACATTCTGAAGAAGTGTGTAATTGGCATGTCGATTGCAGGAATGTCCACTAGAGTCATTTGCCCATGAATTAAATGTTTATTTCATAAACCATCTCCAAACTTCCAGAGATTTTGGCAGTAAATTCAACCGGCCTCTGCAGATTATGAGGAACCACACAAACCCATGACCTCCACATCCAGCATCTTCACCTCCAAGGTCGTCTGAGACCAGGCGGCCACCCACAGCGGCTGCAGTAATCAGTTTGCATAGCCAAGAACATTTCTGCACAAGCTATTAGAAGCCATCTCAGGGAAGCTCATCTGCATGTTCGACATTCTCATCTGGGTCTTGACCTTACTGCCATTCATCTTCGTGTCTGACTTGAGTGGGTAAATGCTCCCATCCGATGGCATCTGGCACTTTTGTGAGGCTTTCTCTTCATGGATGCATCCCAGTTTTCAATGTACAGGCCAGATAGCAGACAGTGTGTACGCGTACAGCATCATGCATGCAAGCAGTCTGCAGATGTCACTGTTGTGAATTGAGTGGGGCCATGGTTTGGGTTGGAGTTTATCATGGACAATGAACACAGGTTCATTGTTTGGTGGCTCAACATTCCACAGGGCACAATCAATAACCTGATAAATTTGATGGAGATGTATTGTACTACATGAGGCAAATTGTGGTCACAATGGCTATCTGACCCCTCAAGAGCCTTCAGATACAGTTAAACTGGACATTTCAGCATATCCTTTCAATGTGACTAAAAGGCACAACTATGAAATAATCCTGTTCATTCACATGTCTGTTCAGGGTATAAAGCTATTTGGAAATTCCACATGTGAGCCAATCTAAAAATGAACCTTGCAATAACCTTTTTGTTTTTTTGTTTGTTTGTTTGTTTGTTTGGGGGGTGGTGTCTACGTTTAACTGAAATCACCTCACGACGCCTCTTTTATTTTGACGGGGTCAGACCGGATGTGTTGACTCACTTCCTGCCACTTGACACCGCCGGGAGAAACTAAGCACCCGCCGGAGAAATAACCTCCGGAGATCCGCTCACTGGAGTTTCTGCCCCCCCAAAATAATGCCTGCCGTCCCGGCGTTTCCCTCCCGGAGGTGACCGAGGTCCGAACCGCCGCAGCCGGGATGGCGCTGGTCACCGTCCAGCGGTCGCCCACACCGAGCACCACCTCCAGCCCCTGCGTGTCTGTGAGTGTCCGTGAACCGGGTTGACATCTGGGCTCGGTGTTCTCGAGTCACCGCGGGTCTGGAGGGAGGCTAACTCCACTAGCGGCTAGCCTCTTACTGTATCCTCTCCGGGGGATGGGGTGGAAGTTGCCACAAACGCCATTCAGTTCTTTGTTCTTTATGGCCATTTTTGGAAAAAAAAATACTGAACTTTTTTGTTGAAACAAACTCAAACCCAGCAGGGTAATGTTAGTAGGTGGAGCTCATGTCTGCTAATTCACTTCCTCCCTGAAAAGTCAAGTCATTTTTTAACCGAAACAACTTTAACCGAGAGTAGAAATCACCATATGTTCCGTTTATTCCGTGTTGCTTCTTCAGATGACGAGCTGTGGCAGCACCACCGCCTCAGACCGACATCCGGTTAGCGCAGTGACAGTGAGGGGAGAGGGGCTGCTGGGAAGCGGGTTACTGTGACAGGGTTGTCAGACCCTGTTGGAGAGAGCGGGGCAGTGCTGTTATCCACCCTGACACCCCGAGGCTCACCAAGTCTGCCCCCCAGCCCCTGACACAGATCGAGGCAACGCGTGCTGGTGTGGCTGCCACAGATAAGAGGCCTTAAACCATGGCGAGGATAACTTGCTTCCAGTGAGATTCATAGACACTGATGCTCATGCAACATAGAAAGCCTCTGATCTGTTCTTAGCAAAAAAATTGTGAGGCTTTTATTTGATGAGCAATCAAAGATTCACATGTTAATTCAGCACACAAATGAAGCATTAAAACCAAGTATGAATTGGCTGAAAGTGGTTGTATAATTCAAACCAAAAGATAAAAGGTCAAAGGTTCAGAGGTCATTGTGTTTCTCATTCAAAGCTTGACCAGGTTGCAATAATTAAAGGAAAATCTAAATGCTTGTGATTTTGTGACTCGGGAGTGAGGGTTTGCTCCTTTAAGGCATCGGAAGGTTCTGAGGGTGAGTTCAGCAGACGCTTGTCATGAGACCCGTTTGTGATGTGAATCAGCCATGTGAGTGCCCCGCTAACCTTTCTTCAGCTGAGAGGGGAACAGCACAGAAAAGGCACAGCACAACACACAGCATTGTGTCGAGCAAGGAGCAGAGATTAAGCGCCTAAAACAGGGTTGAATCATGACGCTCACAGCTGGAGTACCACTGTCACTCCAGCACAGATTTGATAAGCTCTCCTCCTGCTGCTCCTAAACTTGGAAACATTAATCATGCAGATTTTCAGATTTTTGACCCACTGCTGACACAACCAGCATTATTTTCCCTCAGCACGGTGGGGGGGAATAGCTTCCCTGCTGTGGAAGTGTGCAGTAATCTGCCTAGCTGCACACCGACTCCCCTCCTCTCATTGGCTATACGACCACTCCCTACACATCCATGCAATGGCGTGGTAACCATGGAGATGGGCTCGTACCCTGCTACAGCCGAGCTTATTATGGTATGTGGTTTTAAATGCATATCATAGGTTGACGACCCCAAATGCACATTAGCGGTCTAGCTGCCCTGCAGAGGTGTCATGCTATACTGGTTTCACATTTGCCTTTGAAATCTGTCAAGCAAGCAGTTTACCAGTTGTGTGTGTGTGTGTGTGTGTGTGTGTGCGCGCGCTAGCACTGACTCCTATTTCTCCTGTGTCACGGTATTTTTTTTTTTAGTTGGAGGCAGCAGGCTGTTAGTGAGCTGATGCTGAGAGCATCATTCAGCCGGCTGCCTCTCTCTAGGTCTAATCACACCTCGGTTCGAGCACATGACAACACAATCCCTGCTCCTGAAGCCCTGAGCCCACCTAAAGGACCCAGCTTTCACCCTCCTCTTCCTCACCTCTCCATAGTCGGTGCTCTTTCTCTCCATCTGTCACCACCGTCATTAGCATGTTCATTGCTGCTCAGTGTTTTCCGTCTGTGTGTGTTTGCTGGTCAGGACTGATAGACCGATGCCAAAGAGAAAGTTCCCTCCCTTGAGTTTGGGAGGGATTACAGAAACAGGCTGGGATTAAAATTGTGTGCGCGCGTGTGTCGAGCTGTGTCGGTCACAGCGTTGGGGGAGGATGATTGCATTTTGGAGGGTGAGGTGGGGGTGTGTGCGTGGACTGTCTGTTCAGCCTTATCCCCGGGCCCTGCTCTGAGCCTCCCTGAACCTCTGAGCCTTCACTTCAGCACCCAGGCCCATCCGTGTGGCTGAAGTCTCTGATGAAAAGCTTTATGTAGACGTCCCTCTCTGTCTGCCAGTTTAACACTCCTTTAATGCTACATTAATTAAGTTTGACTGAGCATGTGACCTAAGAGCCAGCCAGGTCTCTTAAAAAAACACTTTATTAATCCCCTTGGGGAAATTCCTTTTTTGTCTGCATTGACAATTTGACACATCTGGGATGGGTCTATTTCTAAAATGTAGAGGTGCGACCACATAGAGTGCAGCTCCAGTGAGCTGATGGGGGTCAAGGGTCTTGCTCAAGGAGCCACAGTGGAGACCTGTCAGCTGAGGGAATCAAACCTACAAACTTCCAGTCATAATTCCACTTCACTAACCTCTTGGCCACCACTGATACCCCCCTCCTCTGACAGTGTTTTTCTTCTTCTCCAGGAGTCAGGCAGCGGTGAGGATGATCGCCGCTCTCAGCCCAGGAGGTAAGAACAGTTCTGTCAAAACTCAGCATCTCCTGATTTCTGTTCTGTCATCCTCTGTAAGTTCTTTCCCTGGCCACTAGGGGGAGACTGTGGATCACCAGACATTAACGGCATCATGAGAACATTTTTCTGTTAGCGCTTCCTGAAGCTGTTGCATTATGTTTAGAGAATACATCCACGTCGTTTGATCTGTTAATGATCAACATACTAAAAACACTGCAAGAAAGTCCCGGTGTTCTCATGTTGCTGCTGTCCATGCTGAAGCATGAGCTGCATTTCCTGTTGGGACTGGCACTGTCATGTGATTGTAATTGAAGTATGTGGAAAAAATAACCTGTCAAAACAATGAAAAGCCTGTTTACATAGTGTTATGAAACATATTTACTTTACATACAGTAAGACAGACAATAAAACAGTGTGTTTCGCTTGTGTAAGAGCAGGATGTAAATAGTAGTCTATTCCTTATACAAAACTCAAACTTTTTGAATACCGTTTCTCAATATTTGACCCTGATGTAACAGGGAGTAGTTGATTTGCATCAGAAAGGAGTCAAACAATCTGCTTTTGACCTGCTTGTCTCTATAAAAGGCATGAACGTCACACCGCTGTTATTGTGCTATTGTTTAGACGGCTCACGTGTATCCGTCATCATGTTGTATCCTGGTCCGAAGTTGTCTTGAGCAGTGGAATAATGTAGTCAGGTTTTACAAGATGAAAACACCTCCTAATACTGTAGTTGTACAACCAGCTGCACTACACAGACAACTACCTCAGTCTCCCACAGTGTTTTATCACGTCAAAATATAATTCCTAATACAGCTCAAAATTATTTTGATGATCAAGGAAAATACAGGCATCGACTTTTTTGTGAAATACTTTGTGATTTTGTAGTTTATTTATAAAGGTTGATCTCTTAAAACTGCCACACAATGCGCAGTGTAATGAAGAATAATGTAATGAAAAAGCTTCTGCGTTCAACATGACAGATGTGCTCCAGCTGTAATGAGCTTGTCCGCACACTGACAGCTCATATCTCGTCCTGTGAGAGCTGTGTAGACTAAATGACCGGTCTGAATAAGTTCCCACCCTGCCAGGAGGTTTAAACATTACAGATATGAACCGAAAGCTCGACACAAACTGTAGGACATTTGATAGAAATGATGAATATGGCACCAGATGATGACAGATTGAAGAAGTTCCCTGCCTCTTTGCACCAATGTGGGTGTAGCTCAGACCAGCACTGCAGCAAGGCGCCGTTTCATCAGACTCAGGCTGAACTCCGCTGCTGTGGCGCTTTCTTATGCCTCACCTTTTAGCTTTGGCGTCTTCCCAGTCTCACTCTCAGATTTCAGTTCTGCGTGTCTTGAATGACCCCTCCCTCCCACGTCACACCACACAGCCCCAGCGAAAGCTGGCTTGGCAAAATCAAATGCATCTGAAAAAAGCTGCTCAGGCTCCCCCTGGTCTGCAGTCTGCAGGAAGGTCAGAGCTTTAAGGCCTGAGATCATCCATACAGCAGGGTCATGTACAATTGTCTAGATTGAACTGTTTTTTTATATATATTTATATATTTCCATACATGCATTGCTTGAGAGACTAATAATGTTCACTCTTCTCAGTATCGTCATTAAAATGCACATTTCATTTAAGGTCACACTCTCATGACACTGTGCAGGAGTAGGGAGCTGTACTGCTGGCTCAGATCATGTGCTAATGTTGAACACACCATTTCATAACCTGGAGAAATTGAAAACACGAGTTGTGCAACACAGCTTCATCGGTCCAATTATACTACATGAAAGTAGTTTTTAATGAACTTAGTAAAGCACATGTGGATTGAGATTCACACCAAAAATAAATTGTTCCTCTCAATCAGTAATTGACTTTCCACCAAAAGAATTTGGCTTTTTTTTCCCCCTTAAAAATATTATTTATTAAAATATGAATAAACTGTTCTGGAAATGGGTCTGTAATAAATGCCCACATCAACCATCATAAGAATAATTTCTTCAACTTTGCCAATACCATTTTACATGAACCAGTTTTTTTTTCTTTTAAAGGTTATCATTAACAAATGATCACGGAAAGCAGTCCAAAATAAACCCAAGGATAAACAACCAAAAATATGTAAACCTAGTGCCTCAGTGTGTATATACTCCCCTCTTCTGCCTGGTGGGGCAGAGGAAGGGTTCTGATGAGCATTAAATCAAAGAGGAGGGGAATTAATTTGGAAACGCAAGAACTGCTGTGGGTGTTTGAAAACATGTTACGTGGGTTTGATAAGCTCCTGCTCTGTTCCAGTGAAGTTTGTGCTTCTTTGTGCGTTTTGATTTTCCCAGCTGTAACATTTCAAGCCCTGTCTGCCACGTGTCCAAGAGTTCTTCAGCACTGTCAATGAACCCCAAACTACCCTAAATAAGGGTCGAGCATCTTGCATGGCAGCCATCGCCATTAATGTTTGAGTGTGTCCTTTAGTGTGTCTGTGCATGAATTAACATATTGGAGGTTAACTGGTGTTATTAATTTTGCACATCAGTGTGAATGTGTGAGCTTCGTTTATCGGCAGGACCACACAGGTAGTCTGTGAGGGCCGGTGCTCAGCTCTCAGTCTAGCATAGGAACCTCCCATTTGTTTATCTACCACCAGCCTCATTCCCACTATTTTGACCAACTTCCTCATGCCCAAAGCCGACGAATTCTAAATCAGAGTCTTTGTTCCTGGACAGGCCTGCATTTTCCACTAGGACACTTGTTGACGTGAATGGGATGGATATGACTGTGCACATAAACTGCAACTCCACTGGTATTAGCAGCACATTTTGCAAACTAAACAGCCAAGCTTACACAAACATTTGCCAATGGAGTTGCTGGCACAAGCTGCTGCAAGCAGTTCCTTATTGCCCTGAAATTGTAATTGAGTTTATGATCACATCTAATCCATGATAAGTCCAGTGTTTCATGTGTAGCACGTTGCGTCGAAGCAGAACAGAGTGGGGTTTATCTCAAAGTGGGCCGTGTTTGAAAACATTTCTGACTCTGTCACATATGTTTGAAAACTGAGACATGGTGACTTCACCCGCGCCTTCAGCACACCCCGATGGCGATTAGAAGGCCATGTGGTCCCAATTATCTGTTAGGTAATATCTCCTAGCTGCAGCAGCTGCTGAAGTCATACCCACAGATGTGAAAGCACACACACGCATACATCGAGCTGAATCCCCCGTCCGGCTAATATTGTTATGTTTTACCATTTGGCTCGGTTGCTTAGTTATCTTTTTAAGACTGCTGACATGCAGGGTGCAGCCAAAGACCTTGCCGAGTGACCCCTGATGCACATTACATAAGAGGGGAGGTCCAATTAACTGTGTGTTCCCCAACCGTCAAATGGACTGGAGCAGCAGAGCGAGGCTATAGGTCTGACTGCAAGGAGCTGTGTGGCTCCTTCACTGCAGTGATATTTCTGCTCCATCTTCATTTCCCGCTCGCCCGCTGAAATGCAGTCTCTTTCCTTTGTCATTCAGTCGACTTTTCACAGGCTCACACTTCATCTCTCCCTCCTATTCTCCTTCTCTCTCTCTCTCTCACACGGTGTCAACCTCTCTTTCACACAGACCCACACAAACAGCTGCTCCACACCAATGAAGTATAACGCTGCTGCAGTGCAATAATGAATCTCTACCACACACTGCTGCCTCAGGACTGACACTGACTGTCAAGGACACTGTTTTGAAAAACTTTTTTTTCTTCCCTCTCTCTCTCCTCTATCCAGAGTTACGAAACCAGCATCTGAAGGTTTTCTTCTATTCCAAAGTAAATCTTCAAAAGGTTAGATAAATGGGACTGATAGAGTTTGCTCTGCGGTGGCCAATGCACCACCGACTGAGGCGCTTCCACTGCAGGGATATCGGGTGGCATGACACGCCTGTCAGTGACTTTCAGTGGCCCGGTCCACCTCTATGTGCGCAGTCAGATTTGTTTGTTTGAATCTTTTTGCTCATACACCTTTAGCACTTGATCGATTTATATTTTCTCACTCTGAACCCGGCATAGAGAGCCCATTAGCTGCTTGCCTAGTGATCGATGTGACGCTGCAGAGGCAGGAACAAGGCTGGGACAGATTCCACAGTAATATTCAGTTTGCATGCCTCTTTGATCGCTGATCTGGGTAATTAGCTTTAAGCCCGCTTCATGTCGCACGTGTTGCCAGAAGAATGAAGGTGTAGAAGATGAAGGCGCAGAATCGTCTGATTCGAAATGTCGGCCTTTTCTGATGGCTTGGTGTGAGGGTCATAAAATGACACGTGCGACAATACCGCAGCCACCTTATCTGTTTGCTTTTGGCAAAACCAAGCTGGCTGAAGATGAGAGAGGTCTGACCTTGTCCTCCCTTTGTGTCTACGTTGTAAATATGTGTTTATTTTGCTGAACTCGTAATTGTGTTGTTTGATTAGAGTTATAGCAGATAATAATTGAAAGCCATTAGTTTGGCTTCGTTTTACAGGGCATCGAGTTTGTTTGTTTTTTTTGACAAGGGGTCCTGACTCAATGAGAACAAGCGAGGAAGTTCTGACAGTCGACCAACCAAATTCATTTTCCCCACAAGTCTCTATGCGTACAGTTGAGTTTTCATATTGTCGATTCAAGCTGCACCTCCTATCCAGGTGTAAAGAAGCAGAGCAGGTTCATCAGGCCAAGAATTTAATGACTTTGTAGATCAAGTAGGTCAAGATGCAGCAACAAGCACCGAGCCGAGGGCAAGCTTGGCCTTTCATGTGAAGACATGCCTGCTGGATTTAATAGGCCGTTCCCTGTCATTTACACACAACGGCAGATACCACACCTGCCCTCTGTTTTCCTGGAGTACACCTGCTCTTTAAACATGCAGCAAGTCATGTCCTTTTCCACTGCACATATCAGCTTAAAACCAATAAGGCAACAGTCTGGACAGGATTGATCAGATGTGGTAAATATGTGCAGGAGATGTGACAACAAATTTTAGATTTTCTGTGAAGTATATACTATTTTCATGCCCCAGTCCTTTCCATGTCTCTGCATTGCAGTAGTTACAAGTTTCTACATGTGCCTCTCAGCACATAGACATGTTGAGGATTTTATTAAAACTCACACCAAAAAAAATGAGTGAATTTGTTATTGCTCACATTTTAAGTTAGTAGTTCCAGTAACTATTTTCCTAACAAGTCAGTCTTTGTTCTTCTTGTCTGTTTTTTTTTTTTTTTTTGAAGGTTAAGTGCTTCTTTTCGAACTGAGTAGGCTGTGTAGTCAGCAAACATTACGTCTGCTCTTTGCTTTATTTTCCATCTTGACAAGGATTTTTATGTGTGGTTTGGCCACTGTAACCAATCATGCACAACTTCCCCACTTTCAGAAAAGAATCAGTATTTTCATATGGAATGGAAATGCTCTGTTGTGCTTTGGCAATAAATCCCTGCAGCAGAATTAGAAAATTGACTGTTTTATCCTTTTATTGCACAGCAGTGTGCTAACATGAGCCCTCTTTCCAGCTGTGGGAATGGTAAATTCAGGAGATCGGGAGGACTCCCACATGCACTTTTGGCCCTTCATGTTTATGTCCAATTCCCTTTCAGTTGGCAGACCAGCAGAAGACACAATTGTGCAACTCGTTCGGGGCTCAGCAAAACACCACAACATGGTCTCATGTTACCAGCCCCACAGAGAAATTTGTTTCCACTAAATCCTAGATGGATTTGATGACACTAAACAGAATCACATGACCAGAGTGGACGCGTGTTGATCTGCCGCTCACAGGCCAGTTCAACACACACTAGACATGCCGTCTTGTGACGCAGTAGTTGTGGACGGAAAGATGAGGTGTTGTTTAGGAAGAGGATCAAGCTGCAGGTGTTTGAGTGTCAGCTGTGAGCACAGCACACACAATGAGACACGTGTGAAAACATACATGATGACTTTTGGTTCCCTATCTGTTATCATTTGGAAAATGTACATATTGTCAATATTTGTAGTCTTGTCTGCTGCCTTCCTGGAGGAGTCGTTTAAGTTACAAAATTCACACACTGCCTTTCTCTCACACTGAACTACAAAGAAATATTCAAAGGTAGTTCAGAGGTGAGGAAAGTTGACCAGAAGATCAAGGAACTTATCCCAGCCGCTCCTCTAACCACATTATGGGCGGTTTCAGTGAGGAAGAATGGAGGATGTGAGGCTCAGGTCATCTCTCTGTATTCACACTGCTGGCCACAAAACTGCTTTTGGAAGTCTGACAAGTTCCCAGCATTCATTTTACAAGAATGAGGTAACATATTACATCGAGGGGAAAATCAGATTTACTTTTCAGTTGAAAGAGAAACTCTTTCAGAAGATCCGTCTTTTGTGTCTGATTAAAAAATGAAAGGTAATGGTTTAATTGGTATGTCTTGTCAGGACAGGAACGTTTGCTTCTAAATGTAGTTCTCCTTTTGTGAATCCAATGGGTTTTCTTTTTCCCATCTTTCATCTTGTTTGTTCTTTCATACTTTTACACCAGTTCAAATCCTTTGAGTGAAAAAATGTTTGCCACATGAGAAATTTAGGGAAATTTGATTTGCAGTTCAGCCACAGTTGAATATATCTATCGATATAACTGACTGTGTTTGACCTGTGGAAGACCGTCAGCGCGCTCCAGAGATACCCTGCCCTGTCTACCCATACTTGAATGAACTAAATATACTAAAAACACCAGCAATATCCTGTGTGTACACAGATTACCAAGAGACAGAATGGAAATAATGAAATGAAAATTGTTTAATAGAAATTAAGTGCTCTATTAAATTGAAATACACCATGAAAATTACGAAAACTGGACGCCACCAACATGTTAGGGAACTCCGGTAGCTTATTTCAGTGTGCATGTTAGAGGCTGGGATTGTTCTTGAACATGTTGAGCAGACAGTGAGTTTTGTCCTGGTGAAAAGCTTGTAATCCTTTGGCTTCATACTTTCTCAGTTCAACTTGTCAGAAATCCATGACATTTTGTCTGTCTTTGCCAAACTGAACCTTGTGCAGATTAGCTATAGAAAAGAGATCCTGAATGAATTGCAGGTAATTAAAATGTGTCAATACAGATGTTGAATGTATTGTATTTACCTGTCTCGTGCTCAGATGACTCACCAGCGTTTCAGCCCTCAGGAATAAATGTTTTCCAAGGGCATGCTGTTAGTTTTTATACTTTATAATGCAGCATTACATTTATTGCACCATACAGACGATCCACAATAACTACAGTTCACCCTAGAATAACACATGCAGTGCCAATATAAACGTTTTAATTATTAATCATGTTCTGGCCAGGCTGGAGCCACTTTCTGTGGACCTTCCAGATGTGGAGACACCAGAAACCTGGCTAATGGGATTGAGGAGTGGGCCTCCGCCACCCTCTAAAATCTCCCTTCGATAACCACGTGAAGAAGCAGTTTAGCAATGCTGCATAGACGTGCAGGTCCCACATGTGCCGCAGATGGTTTTGTTTTGGATACTTGCACGCCGGTGTGAACATGAGGAGGAGGCCTGCAGCTTTATGATGTTTTTCAAATCTCTGTCAGCTTACATAGGACCCTGCATGCTAGCACGCCAATTGACCATTAAATGTGCAATCGGCTATAAAAATGAACCACAACACTGCGCCCGCCCAACATGGAAGGGCACCTCGGTTTACACCTGATATCCTCAGATGAGCTCCGTGCGAGGGATCGCAGACTGTCTTGACAAGGCAGGCTCCAGCGAATCTCTGCTCTGCCTCCACACTCCAGCTGCTGCTCCAGCCAGCAGTGCTCCAGCCTGTTTTTCATTTGTTCTTTTCCTTATGTAACCCGACCACAAGGTCTGTGTTGGGAGGAATGGGTGGAGTGGAGACAAGTGAAGCCCGGGCTTTGCTCTTTCTCAGAAAACCAAACGCTCATGTGGGTTTGATTGTTTCTATTACATTAGTTTAATAATGGGCACATCCAGTATTGACCCTCATAAACCAGTTCACTTAATGGACTTTGGCTCTTTGTTGTTTTCAGATGTATTAACTTGATTTTCTCAAACACACTCACCTTGAACCTTCTTTATTATGTAAGACATTTAGACACAAGAACCACCTTGTACCAAGAAGTAGGTCCATCCAGTTTTTAACCAAACACCGTGCATTCCTGATAAGCACACCCTCAGCTGGTGGAAACATCGCGGGTGCCAGTGGTTTACACACGCTCGCGTCCGCGCGCGCATGCCCGCGCGTCCTGTCCGGACTTCCCTCCCTCCGTCATTGGCTCCGACGTTTCCCCCGAAGCACGTGGCCGCGGCTCCTCCCTCCGACGACTCCTCCGGAGAGAGTTCGGCCCGAGTCATACGTCTCAGGACGGCGCTCGGTGAAGGATACTCGCTGTTTTTACCGCCGCGGACGAGCCACGCTGGTGAAGCCGCTGTTTGGAAATGTCCGTGACGGGGCTTCGTGGACTGCCGCGCGGTGCCGCTGAGAGCACGCGGTGTCAGATTTAGCAGTTTTAACTCACATGCACCGAGCGCATGCCGTGCATGATATTGACTCACTTTCACGACTACATCCTACCGAATGAACTAGTCCCCCCCTCCTCCTCTCCGGACCAAGAGCACCTGACCCCCCCTCAACTCTAGCCGCTCCAACATGACCCTCGGGACGGTGTCCGCCTCCGACAGCTCGTCGGCGGTCAGCTTCTGCTCCTGCTGCGGGGCCGAGATGGTCCCTCGCTCCAGCGACGACGCGGTGGTGTCAAACAATCAGATCAACCAACTGTAAGTAAAAAAAAAAAAGAAAATGAAGGAAGACAACCTTTGGGCAGCAGATTATGCAATCAGCTGCAACCTCATGTACATGACAAGGCAAGCACAAGAAACTTCATGAAGTTGTGCACCTGTTTTCTCCTCTAGGGATCAGTTTAGAAAGTGATCGAAATGATAGAAAATCAAACTTGGCATTACTTGGATTGTGCTGATTGTAGTGATTTACTTTTCCAGTTAAACTCGGAGTGTGAGTCAGTGGATCCATTTGCAACACTTGTGCAGCATCACAGATGAATGTATTTCCTGGTGACGTAGCAGAGTTTTACTCATCATTGTTCTCCCTTGTTGACCTTACTAAGGCATCTTGCTCTGTATGATGTTTGAGTCATCTTACCTACTTTCACAAGTTCAGACACTGGTCGGATCTGAGGAGATGCCACCAGAAACACACCTGGGTGCTACATCTGGAGATAAGATGAAGAGTGCACTGTTCTAGAAAAGTAGTTGTTAGAAACTGGCATTGATGAACAGTGTTTGAATTGAATTTAAGGCAACTAGAAAGATCAATTACTACACTTTAGGTGAACAGTTTAAGTATATTTTTGTTGATAGTACCGTGATGGACAACAACTTCATCCTCAAGTCAGGAGACTGTAACTCATTGTAAGGTAATGCTTTCTAGAGACTGACTCAAACTGGCCTCTCTCCACTTGGCTCTTTACTCTTACCTCAGGAGTTATGCAATTAAATGTCACTTTCAATGTGGTCTTTTGCAACCATGATACTAAGCTTTCTCATAAGTCAGAGCTGCTCTGCCCTAGATATTCCTTGCACAACTGCCACTATCTTTTTTTTTTTAACTCCCTTAAACACACAAACTAAGTAAGTTTGGCTCTGTGCTTTCAGGTCAGCTGGCCAACATGTTCTAGATAAAAAAAGGCTAATAATATAAAGGTTGTCTAATGTCACCCGGTTAGCATTAATGTAGTTTACACTGATCTTATCTCGGTGTGTCCACAGACAATAAGGCAAGCACTTCCTTTTGCGTGGTCCATGTAAAAGATTTAGCCGGACATAAGTCTGGAGAGATCAGTCTGTTTTGCGAATTTACAAACTGAGGATTAATGAACTTTAATGATTTAGGGAATAGACAAAAGAAGTTTTTTACAAATTACTTGTTTTAAAGCTAATGATATCACCTTTACCAATATGTCTTGGAGTTCCTGTGTTTGGGGGCTTTCCTGGCCTAAGCTGGCTTCTCTGTTGTGGTTTGCAGGATATTGAAGGAGTATGTGAGTCATGGATGGCGATTGTATTCAGGTGATTCCACAGATGACTGTGCTGTGGAGTTTTTCAGTAAATCATACAATGAAACTTTGCCAGGGTTGTTCCTGGGAATTATTTGTGTGTGTTTTATTTTTTAACATGGATTCTTTATAGAGTGCACTAACAGTCACGTGCACAGTAAATCAAATTAGTTTGGGAAGTCATGTGACTTTTTATGTATCATCGTGGATGTTTTTATCACCACTGTTGTATTTATCCTTCAACAGCTATCTTATCTTTGATGTTAAACACACGTTGTGTGTGCGTTTAATTTTCTTTTTAATGTGCAGGTAGGCATTTGTTTACTCCTGCACATTGCAAATGTGTAATGTTTAACCCGTGCTTCAAGGAGTAATTACAAGACTGGAGACTGTTGTCGGAGTTAAGTATTACCTGTGGCTAGGTGGCATCTTCAACCCGATTGTTATGGCACCAGTTTCAGAATGCTGGTAAGCTCCACTCTTCCGCTTTATGTGTCAGTGTTTTTCTTCACAGAGGAAGCAGATAAGACTGAAACGTGATTGTGTGAAGTGTGTGAGAGACCCCTGAGCAGGGCTTTGTGCAGCAGGATATAGGTCACCGCATACAATAAGCCAGTGTGTTTGTACGTCGGTCTGCTGGTGAAATTTTGCTTATCAAGTTGAAGTTTTTATAATTGGCTTCAGTTTTCCGTCATGATATTGTGCGGTTGTATATCTGAGTCAGTCTCATTTGTTTTCATATATCTGATAGGGTGTGCGTGGGTTCGTGTGTTCAGGTTTGACATGTTGTAAAATAATAACACGGGTAGTAATGTTTTATTGCTCCAAGAGATCAAATCCACAATTGTGACTGAAGTAGCTAAACTCTAACTTCATCTCTATTTTATCATCAGAATAAAACCGATTCCCTTGATAACTTTAGTGTTTATCTGCTTGTAGTTGTCCTTCAACTGTTACTTACAAAACGTGTCTCAAAAACAGCATAGCATGTCTGGCCCAGGTCTGTTCAGCTCTCTAATGTGGCTGCTGCTCAGACTGTGGATCACACACAGGATTATCAAAGTACCTGCTGTGAAAATTCAGCAACGTTCATGGTTCCCATAAGAAGTCAAAGTGTCTTAGCAGCAGGTTAACCAGGATGCTTGCTTAACAAAAGTCTGTGTTTAATCTGACCAGGTCTCTCACTTTCTGTGTACCAGCCCTGCCCTGCTCTCCTCAACCAGCATTTTTGTGAGGCTTTATTGTTTCTCCAGCTTTGGCTGAAAACTCAGTCTCCAGTATTGACATTGTTTATGGCAATCCACCGGACCACCGACACATATCCATCATTTTTACTTTTTACTCTGTTCATCACCAGTCTCACGTTTCTTGGCTGCATCTTCTCACAGCAGGTCCTGACATGCACCTGTGGACATGTAGGCACACACACTCACACAGGCGTACATACATACCAGCCAAACTGCTGTGAGCTGGATCTGTCGCGGGTGCGAACTCATAAGGCCTCAGCATGGCCTGCCCTTGCATACAGCCATGGCCTATATTTATCCCACGCTCCTCCTGAGAGTGACTAATATGGACATGGGCTGAAGGAGGGGGTCACCCAGCTATCGGCCCACTGTGGAGTGGTCCTTACATAGTGATGATTGTGTCTGTGACTGTTGCCCGAACAAGTACCTACAGCTTCTCCGCAGCGCCGAGCCGAGAAGGGCTGAATGCGAGAAGATGACCCACCCCGCCGTTGGCTGCACTCTTTCTTTAATCTCTCATTCTCACACTCAGGAGTCAAATTCAGCTGAACTTGTTGCCCTCATTTAGTCCTTCTCTTTGAATGTGTTTGTCCTTCAGTCAGCGTGAAAGTGCGCATTTCCACTTGGTTTGACAGCGTTTTCTCAGCACTTGTGTAACTTTATTGTACAGGGTAGATTCCAGCAGATGAATGACTAAGACTGCTATCAGTCCGTTTTGATGTCATATCACATTACAAATATATCCATTTAAATCACTGGCAGACCAGTTGCACAAGTCAACACCACTAATGTCATGAAAGAGATGTTTATATCAAGATAGCGGGTTGTTTGAGTGACATAATGGGGATTCTAAGTAATATTTATCGAAACTTCTTTTAAGTGAACCCATGAGTAGCCGATGAAACATTTTTGGTGAAATATTTAAAAGAAATGGTGTCTGTTATGGTTTTTCTCAGCCTAAGTAGATCAATTCAAACTGTTTTCCACAAGTTTGGCAATGAAATCTTTGTTTTGTTTTGGGGTTTTTTTGCCCTTAAAGCTCACTAATTCTTGGACTGTTCTGCTGTGGTCCTCATTGTAATCACACTTGTGTCAAGGTATCTTTCTGCCTGTGTGTTCCTGTAGTGTGGCTTCTGAAGCCTTTCCTAGTCAGGGCATGTGCAGTTTAACCTCTACAGTACGATTTCACTGCTGCCGTCAGAGAGACGTTTCTCTGTATCTGTACAGTAAGTCAACGGCGTTCCTGTGACTACTGTCTATCAATAGCCAAGACTTTTAAAGGACTACCGTATTTTTAGAAAGTGTATTTGAGAGGTGTTCACAGCCCCCCACCTTTCAGTCTGTTGGACTTTCATGACTCTCTTTTGGCGTGTCTGCATGCACACATGAAGGTGCATGTTTGCAAGCGTGCACGTGCATGGCCTTCCATCGCACGCTTTTAAGGGAGAGTAGCAGTATTGCATTACATATGACATTGTACAGTAGCACTGCTATACATGGTCATTGCCCAGTCCAGTGCCTGCCTGCGAGGCTCATTTTCGAGGAACTGGGGAGTTAAGACGGAAATTAAAAGTGGGGCAATGTTTTTAGAAACGCAGAAAAGAGGAAGTGAGTGATGGGGAGAAGGGGAGGAAACAGCTGGGTCAAGGGTGACTGGGTTATGGGAAATGAGCTCAGCACAAGACTGCTTTTTTTTCCCCCCTTCCTGTGTCTCCGTTGTCAGTTTCTGCTGTTTCTCTGCATCCCTGCCCTCAGCAAAACTCAGGAAGGACATTTGAATGGCTGCGAGGTTAGAGAGATGAAGTTACGCACAAAAAGGGATGACAGGAAGCCTCGCTGACGGACTGCACCAGATTTTTGTGCCTTTTTTTTTTTGTTCGTTTCATGTGAAACTGTAGAAGTGTATAACCTGATGAACTGCTGGAGTTCACAGAGTGTAGACATGAAGCCTGCTGCCAAGTATGAGAGAGATAAGCCAACACAGTGATGCACTTTCAAAATCCACACACAATGCCAAGGTTTTCACTCATTCGAAAAGTGCCAACTCCCCTTTTATTCATCCCGGTAATTTTCATTGTGCGTATGTGTGTCATCAGCTCCTTGTCATAACTTTTAGCCCCGAGGCGACGAAACTGGCCTTAATATCCAGAAGAACCAGTCGGCCGACTTCTTCCATCCGTGTTCTCTGATAAATATTTGTTGCTGTGATTTATTTTTAATTTATTTTCAAGAACAAACTGAAATCAACTTAACTGTGTTTTTGTGTAAATCTTGCAGTAACTGAAGTCTTGAACAAAGGCAAAATAAATCAAAACAATGGAAACGCATGAATATAAAAACTCTCCAAAGATGATTAATTTTAATGACCGTATTTTACTGGTTATGTCTGTGGCTCCAGTGTTCCTAGAAAGTAGTCCCATAATGAGACACACACACACACACACACACACACACACACACACACACACACACACACACACACACACTGCAGTTGTTTACATTTACATAAATGAAGACGTGAAAGGTGTTTCTTTATTATGTTTGCATTCATTTTGGCCACTGAATTACCTCATTAGATGTCTCGTACCCACGCTCATCATTTGATGCAATCCTAGATATCTCCTGAAGTAGGTCTTCCAGCTGAGCCACCGTGGAAATGAATAAAATCCAACGCATTCACACACTACCCTGTTTGACACCTGGAACACTGACCCCCGGTTTATTATGTGTTCTGCTCAGAGCGAGTGACCTCAGCCACATTTAATAAGATTAAGTGTCTCTGAGGGGGAGCAGAACTCGGTTCAGCGCTGCGTGCTGGACAGCTCTTACCACTGCTCAAACACTGGTGGAATGGACTCTTCCTCCGACCTCTGGTCTCCTCCCAACCCACCCCATCTCCTCCCTACTGGCAGCTGTTGTTCTGAGAGAGAGTGTGTGTGAGAGAGAGAGATCCAGCTGTGTGGAGGAGCCGAGAACATTGTGTTCTGGGTTCACATCGGGGCTCACGGTCTTGTTTTGCTAGCATCTCATCTGTCAGCAATGATCAGATTTGGGGAGCCTACAGATCGGAGGCCAGCTGAATGGAGCATTGTGACACTAGCATCATGACGACACTCGTCTATTCCTGGTTCCCGCTGTCCTGTACTTATTACGAGAAGTGGAGTCAAGAGAGGAAGTGATTTCAAAATGCAGCGACTTGCACAAAAAGACCAGACATGATTAGATAACATGGCAGCAGTCCATGTGTTTCAGGCTTCTGTTCATATCTCTTTTTTCCCCTCTTTCTCTGTTTCAGTATCAGTGAGAGTTTCCTCACGGTGAAAGGTGCGGCCCTCTTTCTTCCCAGGGGCAACAGCCCCACGCCGAACTCTGCACCCCGCATCAGCCAGCGCAGAAACAAGCACACAGGTGAAGACTTGTACATACAGTACCGACACACGTCACAGCTGCAACACCTCCCCACACTTCCTTCCTCTTCTTTTGACCCCCCACCCAAAATGATGAGGAAACAGTAGAAAATAATTAGAGTAAACATGAAGAATGAATCTGTCACAATATCCCTCCACAGCATCAAGGGAAACGGCAGGTTTAGGCTTCTTTCAGACCTGTTTGAGTATTTTGAAGCGCATACAGTGTAAAGTTTTTAACATGATGATGTTATCGTAGAAAACTACTGATAAATTGCTCATGTTGGATGAATGACAGAAAACTAAAATCAGAAGAATGCCACCTGGAAAAAGGATGACTTCCTCAGGTGGATTTAAAGGTTATGTTCGATGTAGGTCACTGTGAACTCAGTGGAAACTCGCCACAGGGACAAACGACACGCTAGCAGAGTTACATGTCTACCACTGTGAAGAATGATAATTGTTCAAAAGAAACTGGACGTCAAACAAGATTTCTGAAGTCTTTTTTCGTGTGCAGGTGACCTCCAGAAACATCTCCAGACCATGTTTACGGTGCTGCGCCCGGAGGACACCATCCGACTGGTCAGTAACACACGTTGCACAGTCGTAAAGGTCAGTTGCGAGGCGGCGTTATGACCGGGGTGCCTGGTTTCAGTGCTTTGTTTGCAAACAAAACCGTGTGAAACCTGCACTAGATTTAAAGAGTAACTTGTAACAGTGCTCTGACCTGAAACCCACAAAGTGGAGCAGTGTGTTCCCGTTTTCACTTTGACAAAAGGGGGAAAAAAAAGCCAAACTCAAACACTTTGTCCAGTTTTCTGATTAAAAATTCAACATCTCAAACAAAGTAAATATAGAAAGCGGAGGGAAACATGTTTTTGAAAACAGCGATGGAGACAAATAAGGCGCACAGCTGGTTTTCCACCCTCCCTCACCTGAGCCGGTGTTGTTTTTCTGCCGACTTGCAGGCTGTGCGGCTGGAGAGTGCCTATCCTCAGGTAACCCGCTACATGGTGGTGGTGTCCACCAACGGCAGGCAGGACACAGAGGAGAGCATTGTTCTCGGCATGGACTTTGTCTCCTCTGACAGGTCAGTGCCCACAGCGATGTAAATCTGCTCTCATGTAGTGTGTTCACACACACCAGGTCAATGATATCCACCTTTCACTTAAACTCTTAAATTTTCCATTTTGAAATTGCATTTTATTTCACCTTTATTCCATTATATGCTTGAAATACATAATGATTTGTGAGCAGGCATGAAAATGCAACATAGACACGCTTCTAGCTGACTTCCTTCTTTCTTTGTTTACTTTGTGAGTGTCACCCTCGATTTCCAAACCGCTGCATCTTGTTTGGAAGCATTCAGCATATCGATCTGTCTTCCAGCTGCTGCACTGTGGGTCTGGTTCTACCTCTGTGGAGCAACACGCTGATCCACTTGGATGGAGACGGGTGAGACGCCACTCCCACTTCCTCTTACTGCTCCCCCGGGAGGCCGGCTGCCTGCTCCGATGACTTCTTCACACAATGATCTTGTCTTTAAGCCGTGTTCTCTCCCTCTCCCTTTTCCGTGTCCTCAGTGGCTTCAGCGTATCAACGGTGAACAGGGTTCATGTCTTCAAGCCAGTTTCTGTGCAGGCCATGTGGTAAGCAGCCTCCACTTCTCCCAGTTTGACTTTGACTTCCAGCCTTTCAATTCCATCACTTGGTCTTATCTTTCCTCAACTTCCATCGACTCTTTCATCATTATCTTTCGACTTTTCCTGTCTCTTGCTTGTCTTTCTCACCATGCTACTGCTGTGTCTTCACTTCCTCATCCCTCTATTGTATTGTTCTGTCTTGACCTCCATCTTAAAGCAGTCTCGTTATAGTGTGATTGTTCATCTCTTCTCTGTACTCAGTACTTTTTTTCTCAACATTTTCACCTGATCCACCTTTATAAATATCTCTAAGTTATCGACCAGCCAGTCTGACCGCCTTTTTTGCCTTAGGTCTGCCCTCCAGTCACTCCACAAGGCCTGCGAAGTGGCTCGCTGCCATAACCACTACCCAGGCAGCCTGTTCCTGACCTGGGTCAGCTACTACCAGAGCAGGATCTCCTCCAACCAGTTCTGTATCAATGAGTGGAACGCCATGCAGGACGTGGAGTCGCACCGTGCCAATTCTCCCGTCCTCTTCACAGACCTGTGAGTACCGGGGAGAAATGAACGCACAGACGCTGATTACTCAAGCCTGCACTCCAGAGAAACAACGGGTTTCATGGAGTGTTTTTGATTTTAGAGTGGTGTTATTTTCACAGTATTTCATCCATCATGCAGCAGAACATTATGTGGTGTTAATTTCCTCTAAATTACATGAAGTAGCACTCAGAAATCTAATTTCATGCTCGAAATAAAGAGAGTGCGTCATCATGGAGATGGTCAAAATGATGCTCCTTCTCAGTGTGATCGTAATATTGTCAAAATGAGCCACTAATGTATCAAAGGAGGAATATTCAGCCTGAAATTATCTCACTGACATTATTATATTTAAAGCAACAAGTAAAGCCAACAAACACAGTGTATTTATCTTGTTCATTGGTTTTCTATTAATGGTCTATGAGTTTACTCTTTGCATATATGAATGTTTAATATTGTAAGATGCTCCATTTTAATGTCCCAATTCTTATGTTAGTACATTTTTATTCCCAAAGAATTTCATTTTGGACCATAAGTTAATTTTTACTTGATAAAACAAATAAATCATAAGAATAACAAATCCACATTCACAATTTTGCTGAAAAAAACCTGTATAAATCTTTTATTTAAGTCACAGAAATATAAAATATAATACATAGGTATTAAAAATGCATTTTCTTCCATGTATAAATTGATTTAAAATGTAATTCTGACTGCACATGCACACATCCAAACTATGAAAAATCAAGCCATACAGAATCTCATACTTTGAGAAGAGGCGCTTGTCAATAATAGAAAGCTACTGGAAAGTCACGGAGTGTCGCCCGACAGCAGTGGAGTTTCCCAAGGACTGGACATGTGCACTGGAGGGAAAAGAGGAGCACGCTCGTGCAGATAAACATACAGGGGTACCCAGAAAACATCCTCAGTGGTTCCATAGGAGCACGTTTAGGGCATGGATTCAGTGAAAGCCAATACTGTTTTGCAGTAGCTGTCGGTGTGCGAGTCCAGAGTCACATGCTGCTTTTTAACCTTCCAGGATAACTAAAAAAAAAAACACCAACAGGCTCATATTATGCAGAAAAACAACAACATGCTCAGGCATGGATGGAATATCATCAGAGAGGCCTGATCATTCACACATGCAGGACTTTTCAGCCTGTGACACCGACTTGTCAACAAACCCTCATGGTCACACAGAGAGCTGAGGGAATGACGCGGCCTTCTGGATTTATGGTTTTGCTATTACCAGGGAAATTCCTGTCCCTGCTGCGGAGCCACGTTCCTCAATACACATCAGGAATATGTCTCTCACACACACAGACACTCTTCAGAGACCCTCCAGTGTCCTAAATAGCTGAGGCTTTAGCTGGCTTGCTTTACTGTGAGGGGGGGAAAAAGACATTTAGGTAGAGAGAGACGGACAGAAGCAGGTGGCAAGCAGGAAAGAGGAGGTGTTAAAGGCCAGTTTGTGGTGGGAGGTGATAATATATTCACCTGATGCCCCCTGGATGGAAAGAATGGAAAAGGGGAGGAGGAACGTAACCTGACAACGAAGAAACTCCGATGTGGCCCGCCTGGAAACGGAAATACTCACTGCCGTCTGCCATCGGAGTGGGGAGTGTCTGTCCTTGGTTACACTTATCAACGAGATTACTCATCCACTTTATGAGCTCTAAACACATAAAGTCCCTGTTTGAGTTCCCGCACAGGGTGGCTGTTGAAGTGGCACCGTGTTTGTTGACTTGGCAGTTCACCCCTCCCTCCCTCCCTCCCTCCGTCTAACCCACCAGTGAGAGTTTGAGATAGCAGGAAGAGGTTTAACTCTGGCATGTTTTCGTGTTGGTTTTTTTATGGGGATCGCCTTGAATTCCCGGAGGCTATTCATCCAGTTGCGATTCGAGGAAGTGAGAAAATTTCCTTTCTTCATCAGCACTACTTCTCATACTAACTTCTGCCACGTGGCTTTTTTAATTTTGTATCCCAAACTGGACTTTCCCCTCCTTCGGGCCATCTGCTGGCACGCTGAGGCTTGCTGTGAAGTTAAACAGTTGCTGGATGTCAATGAATAGTCTATATTTAGACGGATGAAATACGTCTCTTTCGCGCAACCCGGTGGATTCATTCTCTTGAGATCAGGTTCACATAAACAAGCCGTGTGTTTTTACCCTTCAAAATACAGGCGATCGCCTTTACATCTGCGGCCACACACCAGTTGTGATCGCGCGTCCTCCCCTGTGACCTGCGCTCCTCTGCGTTGTTCCATCGACGGATCGGTTAGAAGCCGAACAAGAGAAAATTAGACAATGTGAGGAAGAGATGCTCTGAGACAAGCTGAGCGCTCGTCTCTCCGGGGAGGTAATTAAGCCACTCGCCGGTATCATCAGCGTGACGTCCAAAGGCTAAATGCGTCCTCCAGCAGAGTGGTTAGAAACAGGGCCAGGCACAACAACAGGCGTGTTCCACAAGGAGACTTTGTTGTGGATCGCCGACCGGCCACGCTCTCGGATTTTCTGTTCCCTCTCCAGTTTCTGAGAATCAGACAAAGTGGCAATTCTCCCGCAGAACAAGTCGTCTCATTCAGACCAAAATAAAAATGAATCAATGGACAGAATATCAGGGCTCTGACTGTGTCCATGCAGCCATTTGTTTGTCTATGTATTCATTCAGGTGATGGTTAAAAAGTTACTGATCACGGCGTTTTGTGTTCACCTGTGTGAACAGGCCCACGGAACGGGAGCGCACAGAAAGGCTGATCAAAATGCGTCTGAGAGAGATAATGATGCAGAAAGACCTGGAGAACGTCACCTGCAAGGAGGTAAGGAAGCAGTCAGAATGTCATCTCGTCGCTTCTCTTTAATATCGTCTCAAATCTTTAGATTGCAGTAAATCGGCACCCATCTCAACTATTTTACTTTGGTTTTTTTTCTTTTAAAGATTCGGACAGAGCTGGAGATGCAGATGGTGTGTAATTTAAGGGAGTTTAAAGAGTTCATAGACAATGAGATGATTGTCATCCTGGGACAGATGGACAGCCCTACAGAAATCTTTGAACACGTCTATCTGGTAAGACATGAGTTTTTCTTTTTCTCGAAGACGTGTGTCTGACTGAATTCATGTTCTTTCCAGGGCTCTGAATGGAACGCTTCCAATCTAGAAGAGCTGCAGAATAGTGGGTAAGAGATCAATCATTCCTCTAATCAAGCTAATCCATGCACCATACCAACCACACTAACCCGAAGATGCCCTCGGTGGTATCACTGTCTGAATTTTAATAAATGAAGAGATCATGCTGTATGGATTAAATACATTGGGAAAGGAGTCCAATCCGTCAGCGGAATTTCACTCCTTCAGTAGCTGGAATCCACTTCACACAAGACACAGCTTCACTCAAAGACTTGAGCCTTCAAGCAGGTAGAAACGGAGATGGACTCGTCAGCTTCTCCATTAAATCAAACCCGTTCTTCCACCGGAGTCACATTATCTCCTTGTAATTAACTGAACAGAAAGAAGCCAGGTACAGTTATATAGCATGTGATCATGTTTAGATTTATTCCATCTGAAGTTTCAAAACTAAAATCTGCAATATGCAATCATGTTTTATTTGTAAAGCTATTAATTGAATTAAACTACGTATGCAGATGAATCCAGAGCATACTGATCGGAATTCAGTCATTGAAACTTCCATCATTGTTCAACGCTGCATTGAAAGTCTTTAAACAACAGCTACTTCAAAAAAAAAAGCAACAACCCTGATTCCTACTGGCCACAGCACTTGTTTAATGAATAACAGCTGCAGTGTTCTGCAAACAAAACATGTTTGGAAGAGCATACACAAGTCTCACATGAAGTTCCCCTCCGTTTAGGTCTCCGTCATTAGATTAAGAGAAAAATGGGTTTCTGTGTTGAGAGGCTGTGTCTTCAGGAGCGTGATTCGCACATTTAACATGGTTACAGCAGCCGCAGCTCAACTGGGCTGCATTCAGGGACAGAGTGAGTGTAGGTCGCTGTTCAAAGCCCGGGACAATAATGACTGCAGTTATGCACATAAAACAGACTCTTTACTGTGGGAAAGTAAGAGAAAAAAAATAAAAATCCTGTTATGAAAGCCATCCAAACTGGTTCTCTAGCGAAGCCATGTGACAAACCAATGCCAGGTGTCGTAAAATCGTAATGTGAACGTACTACGTGGATAAAGTCTGAATTGCTGCCACACGTTTATTACTGCTCACATTTAATAACTCTATAAAGTGTGAATGCACAGTTTTAAAAGCTCCATTTTGTATTTTGCGTCCAGCTACAATAAAACGGTTTGAGAAACGGCCTTTATGCTTTCCGTTGTGTAACAGGAGTCAGCCTGAATGTTGTTGTTTCACACAGAGTGCGCTACATCCTGAACGTGACCAGGGAGATCGACAACTTTTTCCCCGGCATGTTTGAGTACCACAACATCCGAGTGTACGACGAGGAGGCCACCAACCTGCTGGAGTACTGGAACGACACCTACAAGTTCATCACCAAAGCCAAGTAGGATCCGTAGACCTCAGGTTCTTCTGATCCCTCAGTCATGTCTCTCACTACAACGCAGCCTCCTTCCCTCCCTGCCGTCTTTAGGAAAGCCGGCGCCAAGTGTCTGGTTCACTGTAAGATGGGCGTGAGCCGCTCGGCCTCCACAGTGATCGCCTACGCCATGAAGGAATACGGCTGGGACCTGGACACCGCCTTCGACTACGTGAAAGACAAACGCGCCGTCACCAAGCCGAACCCTTCCTTCATGAAGCAGCTGGAGGAGTATCAAGGAATCCTGCTGGCAAGGTGCGCTCTCGAGTTTCCGCAGAGGGGGAGAAGCTTTAAGGGGAATTTATCAGCTTAAAAAAAACTCTTGATTTTATTTTATTTTTTTTTTCCCTTAGCAAGCAAAGACACAATAAGCTGTGGCGCTCCCACTCGGACAGCGACCTCTCAGAACGGCCCGAGTTGATGTGCAAGCCCTCGTCTCCCTCCCTGGGACGCTCCGACTCGCACAACAACAACAACACCCCCTCCTCGCCCTCCTTACATCACTTCCTGGGCGTGGCCGTGCTGCAGGCGCTCGGGGCGTCGCACGAGGACTCGGCCAAGCCAAACGTGTCGCACGCCTCCGACCCGCACACGCTGTCCAACGGCGTGGGCGACTCGGCGGTCCAGCAGGAGGTCGGGTCGCAGCGCGGGGAGCCCGTCCCGGTCCCGCTCCTCAGACCCCGAGCAGCCACCGTGGTCCCAGAGGAGCGGCTGGACAACGCGGCCAGCGTGGCCGTCACCGTCCCCGTGGCGCTGCCGCACCCGCCCCCGTCGCTCCACATCCTCCCCCCGACCCCCGAGCTGCGGCGCGCCCGCAGGACTCCGCCCACGCAGCTCTGCATCCCGACGCACGAGTACAAACCGGAGGAGCTGTCCCTCGACTCGGCCAAGCGAAGCAGCTCCCAAGAGCCCTCCCCCCTCACTCTGGGGTCCAGCGACTCGGATCTCATAAGCCACTCGTTATCGGAGCTCACCGGCGCCAAACCCAGTCCCCTCAGCCCCGCCACGCCCACCCCTCCTCCGCTGGTCTTTCCTCTCGCCCCCAGCGACGACAACAACAACCCCAGCGAGCTACCGACGGGCGCTGCCTCGGACGGCCGCGGCGAGGCCGACGGGTCGTCCACCCACAGCGCCGACAGCATCGACTTCTTCAGCGCCCGGGAGAAGTTTCTGGGCCTGGCCCAGGACGGCCCGACGCGGACGCCGTCAGAGCAGGCGCCACAACGGACGCCCCCGTCCGCCGAGAGAGAAGCCGAGGCCGGCGAGGAGGAGGATCAAGCAGACGGGATGAGTCAGGTAAAAGCTCGCTCTGCTCTTCACCTCCAGTGTAATTATCCCCGAACTTCAAATGAAAGCAGAGTCCGTATCAGACGTCGCTTTTATCTGTTTGAAGTTCTGTCGGCGTGAATGACGCTCGTGTTTCAGGACCACAGGAGAAAGTACGAAACACTTCAAATTACAGCAAACAGATGAAACCTTAACTCTTTATTCCTGATGTCAGGGAGATCGCTCTTTCTCACTGTGCTCATAAAGCTTAATCAAAGAGATGATTTAAAATTGATGTCGTTTATCTGAAGGATTTCAAAGCACTTTAAAAATGACTTTAATGAAAAAAAATCTTCATCTCTTTTTAAAGGGATTGATTGCAATCTTATATTTTCTCCTGTCTGAAATATATAATAAAGATAAGTGAAGATTCATAACTTCAGAATAATAAAGAGCGGTTTCACTAAATAAGATCTGAGAGGAGAAGCTGCAACCTGTTAACAAAAAATGAGTTGGAGCGTTTAGTGGTTTGTAAATATTGCTGAAGAATATCTCCCAGTTGTTTAATAATTAAGATTGCACTAAATGAATTGTGAAGGAGTTGCCTCTGCATTTTGGAGGTGTTTTATATTATGTTGTTTTTTTCTTTCGTCTATTTTGAATATTCTTTTGTTTCCTGCTTTTTAAGCCTGTTAGAACTTCAAGGTAGTGAAGAATCAGTTCATCACAGTGACACCTGCTGGGACACAAGAGAAATAATTCTCACTGTGCATTCGTCTGTATTAAACCTGTCACTGCCTCGCCTCAGCATGACGAAGGTTTGTCTCTGTCTCGGTCTTTCAGGCGTTGCCGCAGTCTGAAGACGGCGCTGACCCGTCTCACCATGACAACGGAGTATCGGTCCGCCACATCGTCACGGAAATCGAGGCAATATGGCACCCCCCGACTCCATCCTCCCCCTCTCCCTCTCCGTCTCCGTCCTCTCACAGCCTTCAGCTCGTCCAACTACAACATCCAGAGGAAACGGACTCGTCTGAACTGCCGCACGGCTCTCCAGCCGCTCCCGCCCAGCCTCCGTCGCCCTCCGCCACGCTGCCACGCGATTGGCCGGCGGGCTCGGTGCGGCGGGCCACCGAGCAGCTGGAGCAGAAGCTGAAGCAGGAGCTGGAGATGAGCGCATCCCAGCGGTCCCCTCTGCACTCCCCCAGCACCGAGCACCCTCCCTCCAGACTGTCCCCGTGCTCCCCGAACGCCGCCGAACACCCGCCCCTCCGCCCCGCCCAGCCCGCCATAGAGCAAGGCATCACTCAGGGAGAGAAGGAGGGCGTGTCGGTTCATCCCAAATCCAAAGAGAAGCAGACAGGGTCCCGGTCAGAGCCTCAAAGACCGGACCCCTCAGGCACAGATCACCTCCCTGACCGCCCCAAATCCAGCATTAGCCAAGCCTGTGCCGCCGCGCCCGTCACTGTGCTTCCATTACCCAGTAGCCATATGAAAACGCCACTTCTGGCCCCGACCGGTCAGTCAGTGGCGTTACCTCCAGATACCTCAGCCCAGCCCCAAAGCCAAAACCTGCAGCGCCAGACCCCGAGCCGGATGACTGTGGACGGAGTGACGCTGCAGGAGTCGGACGCAGACGACAGGCCGCACGCCGGTTCTCAGGGCCGGTCGGAGAGCTGCAGCCCCGGGTGCGACGCCCGGGTCAGGCTGGCTCGCGGCAGCCAGGAGCTCGAGCAGATCCAGCAGACCCTCCGAGAGCTGCAGGCTTTCCTTCATGAAGGCGTCAGCCTGGAGGCGGCCGACAGCCCGGTGCCAGATCTGGGGCAGCCTCCCGGGCTCAGAGACGCTATGGACACAGAACCAGGACAGTGTAGAGGGGAAAGTTGCGAACCGACCCCTCCGGGACTGGAAGTAGGGCAGCAGTTCCGAGGGAGACAAGAGGGGAGGGGCGTCCTGGAGCAGACAGGGTGGCACAGAGCCATGGAGCTCGAGGCTCGGATACGCCAAGCAGGCCTCACACCGCCGTCTTTAATGAAGAGATCCGCCTCTTTAGCCAAACTGGACTGTCTGGAACTGTCGGCCAATGACCTCAGTGACCTGGACATGAGGCCTCACAATCGGAAATCCTCACTGTCGTCATCGTCACAGTCCCAGGACTCTTTCTCCCCGTACCCGTCTCACCCAGACGACATCTGGAAGAAGCAGAAAGTGTTGGCTCTGAACAGCTGTGTCAAAAAGACGGACTTGCCGGGTGACGGCGCCTCCCTCGGCCACAGTTGTCCAAAAGAGGACACGTGCAGAAGAGAGGAGCCGGACGATGGCGGCGGCGGAGCGTCCTCATCCCGTCAGCAGGGGCGGGGACACTCAACAAGACGCTCCCGCAAAGCGTCCGCTGAGAAAAAGCAGCGAGCCTCCACTGTGCTATACAATACCATGTGAAACCTCAGTGCAATGGACTGGAACGGACGCGACTGGAGCTGCACGTGTGTGACTGAGGCTGCATGATGAGTGTGAATGTGGTGCAGGCGAACCGGAGCTACTGTACAACCGCTAACGTCTGCATGGTGAGCGTGCGATCCGAGTGATTGAACATGTCTGCAACTGAAACCACTGGATGTGAACTGGAGTTCAGGTTTGTCTGTACAGTAACGTCATATGAATGTCCAAACCACGACTGAAGCAGTGCGTACGCACTCCGTTATGTCCCAGTTCTTCTTCTTCTTCTTTTTTTTAAAGAGGCGTTTGTTTTCAGTGTGGAACTGCCTGCTCAGTTTATAAAACTACATCCAGAGGGGCTTTTTCTCAGAACATGCACTTTACTATTTAGATGGTTCTTCTTTTATTTGGAATTGGTTTCTTACAACGGATTGGGGTGGGGGCGGTTCGGGGGATTGTTTTGCACTGTTCTCAGTAGACTTGTCTGTGTTTTTATTTTTAAAAGCAGACTTAACTCAGAATGATTGAACCAGGACAAAGCTGTGTTGTTTTTTTATTCATTACTTGAGCAGCAAATAAATAAGTTGAGTTTGTTTTCACTGCTGTGACTCTGTGCTGTTTTTTTTTTCTTCAGTCTGAGTGTATCTTACAGTGGCAAAACGCTGACAAATTAGTTCATTGTTGGAATTTACCGCCACCTGCTGGTCAGGCTGACCTGCAGACCTCCAGCATGTGCTGAAGTGTCTTCAGACACCACCACGCCTAATTCAAATGAATGGTTTTCATTTCTGCGTTGGACTAATACTGTTATGCTTCCATGTGTTGCCAGCAGCACCAAGAGAAACAGATTAGAGGAAACACAGAAACTGTGATCACAAATTGCATCCAGGACTATTTTTCATGGCATCTCTTCAGAGCAGAGGACATAACTTTGGGACGAGAGCTACGATATTGACGAAGCTACCGTGGATGTGTGCTACCTCGTTACCAACAAACAAGCATTACCTTAATGCTGTGCCGTCGTCGTGAATTTGTAAAAACCTGCATAATATAACCGCTATCGGAGAGGTTTTTGGACATGTTGGAGCCCATCGCCATAGTATACGACGTAAATTCCAGTGTGTGGCAATACTTTAAGTATCTGAGTAGAATTTCCCCCTTTGGGTTGGCATTGAACTCTTCTGAACTAATGCAATCTATCACAAGCGTCATTGCTGTGTCGGCCTGTACTCTAAACAACAACCCTAAGCTTGCTTAAACAAGATTGGTTAATTCAGTTATCCCCTCAGAATCAGTTTCAGTCGACACAGATCTGCTCCGTGTGAACGAAACGGCGATGTCAGTGCTCCACTGCACACTTTATTACTATACTTTGTATGTGTGACAAAAATCATTATTCTAACAGGCCATCAGGACATGATCTGAACAACATGGTCAGTGCAAAGAAAAATGATTGAAATTGATGGAAAATGAGCACACAGTGTCAATGCGATAACCTCAGTCAAGAATTCTGCAATTAGTTGGTGATTTTGGACAAAAAGATAGAAATTCACGACAGGATTTTCACACTTTCCCTGAGTGACAATGAAGCTCATATCCCCACAGTTGATGGAAATGTTTTGTACCTGTGACTTTTAACTACCTGAACCGTCTCTTTGAACGAGTCAGTCCCATCTCCCGGGGTGAAACGCTCTCTATCAGCACAGCTTATTTCAGACTGACATTTTACCTACCGTTTCATGTGGTTAATTAAACTCTGAGATGTAGGCCACCGAGGCTCCTGCTGAGGCGCTCGCAAGTAAATCAGGCAGGGATTGACATTAAAGGATGAAAACTGACTTTTGAAAATACGTTGGAGATAGCTCAGACGTCTTGAGCTTTGTGTGGAAATACAGAAAAAATGTTAGTTTTCAAAAAAACAAGGACAAAGCTTTCATATGTTGATTCAGTAATTAAGTCCACCAGAATAGAGGAAGCAGGTGGATTTTAAAAGTAAAGATCTTAAAAGCTGATAGATTGTAATTTTTTTTTTCTTTTCTCTAAATAATGCAGTGAATGGGACTGTGAAGGAGAAAATGCATGAACTGGGCTCAGTGTGTCAGTGTGTTTCTGGGTGGGATTGCTGAGATTGGCATGGTTCCTCTTTGCATACTGATGCACAGCGTCTCTCTCTCTCTCTCTGACAGACACACACCTTGCTTTATGTCTGCGGCTATTTACAAATTCACTACACACACCCCTGCAGCCCACTGCTTCCACGGACCCGATCCTGTTTGGAAAAAAATCAGCAAGAGGGAAATTTGCTGCTACCGATCCACATAATAATATTTCATTTCTCTGCCAGTTTCTTTTCCTCTTCGAAGGCTTTTACAGCCTCTGGGCTGTTAGTCCTCTTGGAAAGGAAAGGGTGGAAGTAACAAAATAATCACTTCGCTGTAAATAAAGTTACATTTTTTGGTTAATATAAATCAATAACACCTTAAATGATGATCCGAATTAGTGCAATTTTGCAATTTGCCACTGGTGCAACCGCGAAAACTCCAACTTCATCTGACCCGTTTCATCTTGCAGTACCAGTTTGCGCCACAAGAGGATGCATTTAGTCGCTCAAACAAGCAGCAAGAGGTATTGTTAATGCAGACATTTCTTGCTGGCTATGGCACAGTGGTATTTTCAATGTGATGAGCAGGTCTACACAACCTAACCTATGTAAACTGAATTATCAATGCAACGGTTAAAAAGTCACTTAATACAATTCAAGTCATGTGACAGAAGTTATACTTGAGCACAAATTGCCAGTCCTCATTCCTCCACCTTAAATAACTGCAGACAGAAACCCTCCTCCCTCCTCTCACCCCCTCATGGATGCGGGTGAAGCTCTGGGAATCTGTGTCACAGTGAAGATGATGAAGGTGGCAGCTGCTAAAAACAGATCAGCTCTCTGTGGCGCTGACTGACGCCGCAGCATTCCCTATCTCGTGAGAAATGAATTGCTTTTGTGGCCGTCCTTCACTGGAGAGGACCAGAAAAGTCAGCAACAGTGGAAAGCTGCAGCTAAAAAAAAAAACCCAGCATGGGGGTCAGGGGGGATTTAGAGCATTTGAAAGCTGTCTGTAATTCAAAAAGGATTTGAGGGGAAAAAAAAAACAGAATTACTGCCTTGTGGATGTTTGCTCCTGCCAACCAGTCAAGTCGTAGCAGGCATTAATGTCGCTCCAGACTGATTTAAAACACAAAATACTGTACATCAAGTAAAGACTGTTTCACCCTCTGATGCATAAATTATGAAGGACATGAGAAAGCATGCTCAATGGACTGCATACATTGTGAACCTGGAGGGCCACACACCTGATAGTAATGGCTCGTCTTCAGGCTTTCTGCAGATTTCTCCTGACGAAGTGATTAAATTCAGGTGTGTTGGATCATTGAAAACATGCGGTACAGGTGCGATGTTCAGGCCTGAAAGAGAAACCAATGACAGTCACAGCTCTGAATGAGCCACAATATTGTGAGTCTCTGAACTTCTATCAGGATGCAGGACTGGTGTTACCAGACCCTCATACTAGCATGCTTTCAGTGACAAGAACTGACATTTTGTCTCTCTTTCACCTGTGTTCAAACACCTAGGGTATGTGAAAGTTTGCAAAGCATTACAGGCAGGGTGGCGCACAGCAGTGCACACAGATGTATTTGGTCTTTTGCTTTATGCGGCATCAAGGAATCCCTTTGCGTTTTCCACCTCAGTGAGCAGGGGCCAGTGATTTCTTCATCATCTGCCTTGGTGAAATATGATAAAATCCCTATAATAGTAACTACATACTACAGTTATATTTCTGCACTGAAAAATGTATATTTTAAATGAATAGCTTAATATAATAATTATAGACTGACTTATACACTAAACGGTCACACGAAGCAATGAATCAATTCCTGTTAACCCCCCCCCCACATAATGTCATAGTTAATTGTTATTTTCCACATATTGGAAAAAATAAATATTTGTTCATTGCTCCATATATTTATCATAGAGTTGTTTATCCTTTAGTCACTCAACCTTTGTTTTCAGGATTTAAAGCTCAGCTTCACTGCTCTAAATCTTAGGTGTAACTTCCTGTGAACTCATATAAGAATGATTGAAATAAGGTCTGAACAGTGACATCTGCAGTTCCCATCTGAACTAAAGTCATGGTAGAATATTTTACACGTCTTTGTAAGAGAATGTACAACGATTAATATTGGATTTCAGTTCTCTGAGTGTTTTGTTACATCTTTCTCTGCAGCACCAGTTCAGTGAGGGTGGGTCTCAACCTGTGTTTTGACAAATTTAGACACATTTTCCAGTGGATTTACGCTCAAAATAGAAAGTATGTTTGTTTCTCAGTTAGGCGTGTATTACTGTCTGACATTGACACTTAAGTCACTCGTTAAGCTTTGCGACATTACATGCCATAATCTGGCAGTTTATGAATTTACTATGAAAAGAAGAAGCTGAGATGCACTAAAGAACATAAAGGCAACATCAGACAGCTCTTCTAAAGGTAAACTGATGTTTATTTAAGGCTGCTAATGCATCACAGTTACTCCTGTCCTTGTGTCTTATAGCTGAACATCTTTCACGTTGATTGCAGGAAGGAGGAGAGGCACTGTGGCACTTCTCCAGTAAAGAAGAGTTTAGTGAAATGGCAACAGATTGGCTTTTCACCAGAGATCAGATAGCCTCTGATTTTGCTAAAGTTCCTCGAGAGTGATTTTATTGCCAATATTAAAATATTAACAGTGACACGACATTGTGCAACTGCTATTAATATTTTAAAATACATTTTAAAATAAATGAGAGTATAAAGTATACATTCCAATTAATTCAGTTTTCTCTGTGTACAATTTGTCAGTTTGTTCTGTTTCTTAATTCATTTGCTTTAAATTAAAATGTTCGGGCCAGGTACAATGTGGATTGGGTGGCAGCTGACAGCAGGGGGCCCAGCGACCCGATCCCCGGACACAGGAATGTCACCTCGTTGGGGGGGAGGAGCCTGAGCTTGTGAAGGAGGTTGAGAGGTACCGGCTAGAAACTTCTCTGGCGTTGACCATGGTGAGAGGCGGCGGGCTGGTGTGGGTTTGCTAACAGCCCCACAGCTCAGCCACCATGTGTTGGAGTTCACCCCAATGAATGAAAGGGTGGCGTCCCTGCACCTTCGCGTCCGGGACAGGTGCCTCACTGTTGTCTCGGCTAACGGGCCGAACAGCAGTGCAGAGTACCCGGCCTTCTTGGAGTCCCTGGGAGGGGTGCTGGACAGTGCTCCGACTGGGGACTCCATTGTTCTACTGGGGGACTTCAACGCTCACATGGGCAGCGGCAGTGAGACCTGGAAGGGGGTGATTGGATCGCACGGCCTCCCTGATCTAAACCCAAGTGGTGTTCTGTTATTGGACTTATGTGCGAGCCACACACTTGTCCATAACAAACACCATGTTCGAGCACAGGGGTGTCCATAAGTGCACTTGGCACCAGGACACCCTAGGTCAGAGGTCGATGATCGACTTTGTTGTCGTGTCATCTGACCTCTGGCTGTTTGTTTTGGACACTCAGGTGAAGAGAGGGGCAGAGCTGTCGACCGATCACCACCTGGTGGTGAGTTGGATTCGCTGGCGGAGGAGGAAACCGGACAGACTTGGCAGACCCAAACATGTTGTGAGGGTCTGCTGGGAACGTCTGGTGGAACCCTCTGTCAGCGTGGTTTTCAACTCCCACCTCCGAGAGAGCTTCTGTCATGTCCCAAGGGAGGCTGGGGACATTGAGTCCGAGTGGACCATGTTCTCGACCTCCATTGTTGAAGCAGCTGCTCGGAGCTGTGGTCGTAAGGTCTCCGGTGCCTGTCGTGGCAGCAACCCACGAACCCGGTGGTGGACACCGGAAGTAAGGTCTGCCGTCAAGCTGAAGAAGGAGTCCTATCAAGCCTTGTTGGCTCATGGGACTCCTGAAGCAGCTGACAGGTACTGGCAGACCAAGCGAATTGCAGCCCGAGCGGTTGTGGAGGCAAAAACTCGGGTCTGGGAGGAGTTCGGGGAGGCCATGGAGGAGGACTACTGGTTGGCCATGAAGAAATTCTGGCAAACCGTCTGGTGCCTCAGGATAAGAAAGCAAGTCTCCACCAACACTGTTTACAGTGGAGGAGGGGAGCTGCTGACCTCAACTGGGGACATTATATAGGATGGTGGAAGGAAGACTTCAAGGACCTCCTCAATCCTGTCGCCACGTCTTCCGTGGAGGAAGCAGAGGCTGAGGTCTCAGAGGTGGACTCATCCATCACCCAAGCTGAAGTCACCGAGGTGGTCGGTAAGCTCCTCTGTGGCAAGACACCGGGGGTGGACGAGATTCGCCCCAAGTACCTTAAGTCTCTGGATGTGCAGGGACTGTCTTGGTTGACACGCCTCTGTAACACCACGTGGCAATCGGGGACAGTACCTCTGGACTGGCAGACTGGGGTTGGGGGGACTGTCGGGGGACCACACTTCTCATTCTCCCCAGGAAAGTCTATTCCAGGCTACTGGAGAGGAGGATCTGACCGATAGTCGAACCTCAGATCCAGGAGGAATGGTGTGGTCTTTGTCCTGGACGTGGAACACTGGACCAGCTCTATACCCTCCATAGGGTGCTCGAGGGTTCGTGGGAGTTCATCCAACCAGTGCACATGTTTTGTGGATTTGGAGGTGTTCGACCACGTCCCTCAGAGTCCCTTGTGGGGGATGCTTTGGGAATATGGATTCCGGAGCCCCTTGTTAAGGGCCATCCGGTCTCTGTTTGACCAAAGCAGGAGCTTGGTTTCCTTTGTGCTTCAAGAACCATTTCCTCCATCAGTCATTTCTGGTCCATACATAGGAACACACAAACCAAACAAAGATCCCAGTCATACGTTGCTGCTCCAAAAAGATGTTTCTTTATTTGAATCTTCTCAATTCAGTTCCCAGCACACAGCACAAAAACATCTCACTGCATCTGCAACATTTTTTAAAAAGTAAAAAAATGAGTATTTTCCTTATCAACCAGGCAAGCTAGACTATGAATTATAGAGAAGAGAGAAGGAGGTGGTTCCTTCTCAGTTTGTGCTGATTTCTGAAATGTACATTTCTTTAAAACATCTTCAAAAAAGAGAGAGGGGGGAAAAACTAACAAGCTGTCTCCATCCTCCTCAGCAACACAATTCCTGCAATTCAAGGCTTCTTACAATTATGAGACAACATTCATTTGGTTTATTTAATTTTTTTTTTTTTTTTTTTTCTTAGGGAGGGGTTAGTTTTGATGCTTGCTTTTCCGTCCAGCATATCACATGGCCAAACAAACCTGCTGTTAGGGCGCAATAAAATCTCACATTGCTTTGTTTTGATAGCTTTTACAGTGATTCCTCTACGGCACCCGTCCCCTCAGAGAGAGAACGAGCACTCAGATATTGCAAGAGAGATTCCTGACAGACAAAATGAGCCCCCATACCGGCACAGGCCATGCTGAAATATCTGTACACAATAAAACGTACCATGACTACACAGAAATACAGAAAGATTGCCCGCTCATGTAAAGGTGAGAAGATGCTAATTTACAATCACTTTCAGTCACATTTCTAACCCACAACCCAGTCACAAGCCACCAGCACTTAAATTCAGTCTCTTCAATTGTTTTATTACACACAAAACCTCCTTCACATACAGTTTATTTAGCCCCATTACATCTGTGCTCCTGCAAAAGTTTACTTTGTGCTCAAACCCATCGTCGACGACCACTAACAGTCATATATATGTGTGACCCACCCACAAGCTAAGTACAGTACATCTGGATTTTGTGAAAAAGGAAAAAAAACAAAACAAAACAAAAAAAGGAACGTACAAGTCAATTATTTTAAAAATCTTCATTTAAAAACTGAGGAAGTCAGATGGTTTTCAACATTCAACTCAACTAGACTGATCTTTGAAGATATAGTCCTCGATATGTCACCGCTCCATCAATCGTCTAAAGGATTCTGTGTGTGTGTGTGTGTGTGTGTTGATGCTGGAGCGAGAAGTTGGAATAACGCACGGTGATTTCATTGGAGAAGGTGAAAAGTTGGCCCCTGTGCGGAGAGCTGGTTTTTAAACGAAAGCGCACGCCTGCAGGCAGTCACGGATCCCTTCGTCCGAGGAGACGCTTCCTCTGGCGTTGTACTGGATGTGCTGTAGGTTGTAAACTGGCACTGCTCGAAAAGAGTACCACTGTGGCACCGGAGAGAGGACGCCGCTGCTCCTCCCTGACTGTCTGAGGCCGCACAGCGTGGCGTCCCCGTATGGCTTCATGGGAAAGGTCTGGCGGAGGTCATGGGAGATGAGAAAAGACGTTTTTGATCACTAATTGATTGAAACCACTAATCTAAGTGGGAATTTCCATCCACTTGAACAATGTGCTCGAAGCTTTAAATGAAGCCAATTTCCCCGCTTTTTCCTCCCATGTGTCCTCAGTCCAGACCCTCCCCCTCCTTCCTCCGCTCTTATTTGTCCATCAGCGACAGTTGGATGATGCGCTGCAGCTCTTCCTCCTCACGCCGCCGCCGAAGCTCCGCCTCCTCCAGCTCCCGGGCCGAGATCTCCATGGCAATGCGGAGCTGCTCATCGTAGGTGCAGGGGGCGGGTGGCTTCTTGGAGGGGGTGGAGCCGAGGCTGGAGGGGGCGCGGGGCTTGTGCAGGGGGGTTCTGGGACGAGGATAAGGAAGCATGTTATGATGGGATGTCAGGTTTGTTTCTTTTTCTGTAACTTTTTTAACTCTAAATAGTTGTTTGTCATTATGGCTTGCTACCCAAGTCATAAATTCAAGGACCTGCAGTCTCCCAAGTGTGTGCGCAAGTTTGTTATTGGTTGATTGGCTGATTGGTGACAGAAGACCACAAATTAGCTGGCCACAAGTCACCTAAAGAATGCAATCATCAGTCATGACAATGTGCTAAACTAATGCAAATCTAGTATTGATTTAGCTGACTAATTGTGCGTAGTGTTGAATGCAGTTTCCTATTGTGCCTTAAACTTCTTTTGCCCAGGATTTGAATGTTGGTTGTAAACTGTGTCTCATGTATGCATGTTGCTACATTGATTTTTATAGAGAATAAAGAAAGAATAGTCTCTACTTTGTAGACACTAATTGGGATAAATAAATAAATAAATAAATGGTTGTTTTGTGTATCCTGATTGTCATTTTGCTTCTCTTTGTCAGCAGGTATAAATCATTAGTTTGTGTACCTTGTTGGAAACATTCTGAGGAGATATCCATCGTGTTTGCTGTGTGGATTATTCTGTGTCTATGTGGTATATTTCTTTTTCTTCGATGCCACTGTCTTCATATTGTTCTTACTTCTTTGTGGTAATTTTGCCTCTTCCTGTAGTTTTTAGAGTTTCTATTTTTTCTGGATGATTTCTTGTATTCCTGTAGTTTTTACTGAATTGGTGGAGCTGAGCCTGAAACGAGTTTTCCCAAATTACTATTCTGAAAACAACTTCACTGAAGTTCAGCGTGGTGGCAGCAGAAGGAAGATCCAGTGGTAATAAAGTCTTTTGAGCTTGTTTGCAGTGTGCAGTGGAAATCTACTCAAACAACCATAACAGGCAGAGGTAAACACGGCAGAAATAAGACTATTTATAAAGAAAACAATGGAAAGAGAGAAGAGGCAAATCTGTGTATCCAGCTACTCATCTGCATAAGGAGAAACAGAGTAAAGATAACAGGCTAAAGTCAACTGCGGCACTGTTGACTGTGAAAGCAGGAAACTCCCTCATCCTCCACTTCTGCTCTCTTTCTACAAACACACACTCACGTAACAGGCGAACAGCCGATAGGGGACGAGGAGAGGGTGACAGGATGGATAAGAGAATAGAGAAAGGGAAGACAGTGCAGGAATACAGGATGTGAGTCAGAGGTGAGGAAAAAAAGGGATACAATGGAAGAGCTGGAGACAGAAGAAGAACAACACATAACAGGAGTGAGAGGAAGTGAGAGACAATACAGCACGAGGAACAGCAGGAAATATTGAGCTTATACAGACAGTCATGTGTAGTTCCCCAAAAACAGACGAGCTCGACGTGATCCAGTGGGTTTATAGCGAGAGACGAAAGTGTGGTGCTGACCTCTCCAGACGGCTTGGGTCACAGGACAGGGAGTGCGTTCCCGGCTTGCTGTTGGTCAGTGCTTCCCAGATGGTCACCTAGACACAAAGAGGGGGTCAGAGAGCGGGCAGAGGAAATAGACTGTAACTAACCACATCATCCTCTCTATCTGGATATATTTTCCAGCAAAGTTCCTCTCCAGCACACATGAAGCACCGACAGCAAACTGGCTTCATTATGAGCAATGATCTTGATGGATTCCAGCTCTGACGCATTACTCAGCACACATAGATCATGGCTATTCTGTACGACTAATAAAGATGGATTTGTGAAACTAGGCGTCATCACTAATACTGATTATCTTATTACACTGACACCATTCACTCTGTCAGGTTGGAAGCTACTTTCAAGGTTGTGTGGCGCGATCAGCACTACACACAGTCAGTCACATTCATCCTGTCACATAGACACTGATGCATCAATGATGACAGCTGCCATGCAAAGAGCTCGCCCATCAATTACAGCAACACGGGGTTCAGTGTCTTTCCCAAGGACACTTTAACAGAGGGATAAGAATAGGCTGGAGACAGGACCGCAGCCTGATGTTCAGAGATTGAAAGGTTCAGCCAGGTGAGCCACAGCTGCCCAACTAACTAACTGAGTCAAAGCATCTCCAAACATCAGATCTTGTTGGATTTTCTCTGGTCTGGACTGCTTTTTTTTTCCACCGAAGCGACAGACTGGGAAGAGGCTTAGCATTGATGCGATTGTCATTTTAACATTTAAACATTGTTCTATACTGCAACAGTCAGCAAAAAGAAAATCATTTTAAGGAATTGAAAAAGTTCAAGGTTTTCGACAAATTTCTAAGATATTTGTCCATTTGATTTTATCAACGATCTGAAAAAGAGGCTCATTCCTGAGCTCTACCCAAACTCCCAGAATTCATAAGCACTTGCTGCCAGTTTCTGAGACTTTCAAGAGTTCTTCTGTGGCAAGCAGTTCTGGCAGCCAGAGAATATTATGGCAGATACTTTTGATGTTGAGATTGAGTGTTTCTCACGACCCTTCATTTTCTACAGCCTGACAAACAATCTTCGATGGATTTACTTAGATCACTAACGCCTGTCAAACGCCTTCAGAGGCTCACAAGACCATGAGCTGCCTGCAAGAAATTAATAATTAGTAGTTTGATGAATGTGGAATTTGCTGGAGACGTGCACCACTGACTCATTAGAAGCTTAATGGTGGCCATTAGCTGGCTCCTACACGTTCACTCAGTCTTCGTCCACTTTTATTCTAATCAGGCTTTTACTGGTTTGTGCAGTATTTTATGCTTTTGATGCGTAAATAACATTAAGTATATCTATATATGCATCTCAAAGGATTTGAATTCTGAGAAACCTTTGGTTTAAAGACTCTTCAAAACATCAAGTAGACTGAGCACAATTAGATTAAGCTGCGTCTCAACCTGTCTTCTAATTTCAGACACTAATCAACTGAGCAGAGTATTGTTCTCTCTTGTTCTTGCTGTTACCTCCTGAAAAACACAATTATTTTTGTTAATTTCACCTGTCCTCTGTTTTTGTCCCAAACTTTCCAGTCTGTGACAGATTTGTGCAACTAAATTAACTTGACCCTGTTTCTCCTTTCAATTTAGCTGCTGCTTCAATTAAATTAAGAAAGTTTTTTTTTTGTCTCCTAACAATTAAAAAGCTTGGACAAAGATAAATTTGCTGAGTGGTTAAAGCTGTGAACCGTGGAGTGTCTGCTGCGTGATCTTTCAACACCTGTCCGGCCTCAGTAAAACAGCTTTAATTAGAAGTGGCGTCACCTTTCTCAGCACAGTTTGAGACAGAGCTCAGTCCGACAGGCTGCCGTCGCTGATTGCACTAAGCCACAGCAGAAACCTGTCTCCTCTCCGTCTTCAAATGCCGTTTCTGAGCAGAGAAAACTGAAGATGCTCTCTGAATCGTCTCACATAGTATATTTATACTTTACTCTGCTGGAACAGGGCCAAACACCATCAGGATCATGATCTGAGGGATTTCAAAACCAACATCTATCCTGCGGCTGCGCTGAACGTCTGAGCTCTGTACTACAGAGGCAATTTATTCTTCCCATCGATTTTACTTCAGTATTGATTGTTTTTATTTTAAAACTGGTTGCCTTTCTGCTACTTCAGCGCGTACGTTTGTCAGCTCTTGCTTGACTTATTGGTGAATTTATCGCAGTGATTTGCACTGGGTGTTTCATACAGGGAATCCATCCAATATGAATCCACCTGGGTTGATGCAGCAGCATAACTGTTGGACTGCAGACTTCACCATTTTAATCTAGTTTTAAAGGTATGTTCTCGTCATTCGCTGTTGTTATTGCAGCGATGCGTTCAGACAGCAGAGGAGTGACGAAGTGCCTCTCCTTCTGTACATTTTTAGGCACAATGAATGAGCTTATAGTGCTGCGGCATGCCTTCTCTTGATGTCGGCTTCAGAGAGGTATCGCTCACTGAAACCCATTCAGCTCGGCATGTTTGGAACGGATATCCTCTCACTCGTAAAATTACCTCCTGGATTCTGGCAAATCTCATCGTGAAACATCTAAAAGCGGTACAGCATTCTGGCAGTTTGTGCTGTTTCCACTGGCCAGTGCTTTGGTGAAATATGTAGCAGCAGTGACACCTCAGAAGCTGCCAAGTTTATTTTAACTCTTGGGGCCCTAACTTGGTAGACTACGCCGAATCCGCCGGCTGTCAGCGGAGCGCAAAGTGCGCCGTCGGCGGATAAAGTCAACGGGGCTTGTCCAGAAAATTGTCCTAATTTCGTGAACCAGGCGCAGTCACGCCTCCATCCCGCCCACCGGCGCAGGTGGCGCAAGAGAGAGGAGAGAAAGTGGGTTTAACCCAGCTGAGCGCAATTTGACCAATCAAATGAACACCTCTCCTTTTTTTCAAAGAAGGACACTGCTACATTAACATGATGAAATACATTTTATTTCCTGACCTCAATACTAAACCATAGTGAAGCAACAATGTATATGACTGCATTTTGAAATAAATAATCTCTTGTAGAGCTTGGGGAGCCAGACAAATGAAATAAAAATGCAGACACCCTGCATTTAGCGGCTACATACAGACTTTGTAGGGAAAGGGAAAATCTGTTTTTATTTGTGTGCATCATAACTCATAAAGATACATTTGGGAAAGCACAAAGAATTACAGGTGCCAATCGCTCAGCGCAGCTGCACAGCGGAGCTGGGTGAGTCTACTTAGGACTGCTGGTTCAGTTGTCATCAGATCGATGTCCTCTGAAATGATTCCCTGTAATTCCTATCACACACATGGCATTCCGGCCATCCCAGACGAAGGATAATCATTTATGAGAGAATGGTGGCGACATCTGCTATCTGCTCCGTCCTCCGCTCTGCTTCACGTGTTGCCAGCATTCTTACCCCCCTCCAAAGGCCGCTATGGTCAGCCAGACTGTCATATGCAGTGTTTTTGCGCAGGAGCACACCAACAGGTTGCTTTTCTGTAATCTAATGCATTAGAAATTAAGGTAAAGAAACAAAATATTAAATCAAGTGGATCAGCAAAACTTCTGCCTCATATCTGCTTTATTAATGCCTCAAATCAGGTTTTAAAATGTATTGAACTTTTTACAGTGCGCATTTGCGCAGCTTACCTCTCACTCACACTCCGCACACTCGTTTCCCTGATACACACACACACACACGCCAACACACAAAAAATAGTTGTATTATTAACTGTAAATAATAATCAAGAACATATTAAAATTAGTAAAATAAGTCTCCCCGGTTGCGCACCAGGACGGACACCTTCCCACACCGACCCGTCCTCACCCTGCTCATTTTATTCTGAGACTGCAGGCTCAACAGGACAAAGGTATTTATTCAGAAAATATGTTCGTTCTAAAATTAATTTTTGGAAACGAAAAATACATGGTTTGCTGTACTTTAATGGAGGATATAATATTTTACCTGAATCTGTAACTGGCACATCTGGAGACGCTGCAGTGCCCCTGCTGTCAATACCGTGTTCACTGTTGTGCTCAGATTTATTACATTAGTTTAAATAATAATGATAATAATAATAATAATAATAATAATAATAATAATAATAATAACAATAATAATTTTACACCATTTTATGTTATTATTATTTAGTTGTAAACTGACAGCAGCTTACAGTAATTCTCTACCTGGAGGTGACGCGTGAGCGCTTCATGCGCCACTGCAGGTTCTACGCTGGACTGTACAGCAGCTGGAGGTCGGTTGGGTATTTTTGGGGCAGCAGCATTATATTTGTTTCGCTGTTTGGCCCGCGACTGTTCTGACTCTGATTCAGAACATTCCTCCTCTTCACTCCAGTCAAGATCGCTGATGTCCGACACGTCTCCGCCATCCGATTCCCCCTCACTGACCTCCTGTATCATTGCTAAAGCTTCTTCCACCTTATATCTCTTATTTATGCCTGTTTTTACTATCTTTCTTTTGGGATTTGCTTGATATTTTTGGCCATCTGTCTGATTGTCTGCTGTCAGAGCTAGCCCCCTGTTCAGATGCGCGCATGAACCAAAACAAATCAATCACAGAAGAAAAAAAAAGCCCCGTGAAGTGCGTCTTTTTAATCAGTCTAATAATAATAATAATAATAATAATAATAATAATAATAATAATAATAATAAATAAATAAATAATAAGTCTCACAGACCACTGTTGGCCTTTGGAGGTATAAATGCTTTGTAATATTATCTGTGTTATTGTTAGGACCTTATTTGCTTCAGAAAAACATACAAGACACATATTTAGGAAAAGTCAAAGAACTAGAGGACAGGGGAATTATTTTTAACAGATTTATTTGAATTCTAAAAACCTAAATGGTCTGTCAGATAGTCTTGGATGTTCCAGTGCTAAAGAAGATAATAAAAACAATTATGTGCTTCATGAATGATTTTGTGTATCTTTCATGACACTGACAAGCTGAAACCCTGCCTCTGAGGTTTTCTCAGACAAATTATCATCAGATCCTCCTCCCCAGCCTGCTCACACCTTCCGCAATAAACTCTCACTGCGCCCAGCTGATTCTGTCGAGCCCTCCCCCTGGTGCGCTGCAACGCCCATCTCGGCGCAAGTGCAGCAGACCGGCCAGACACCCTCTTCTGCGCCTGTCGAAAATAGGAATGCGCTGCCTCCGCCGCTGATCATCGCCAAGTTGCGCCGTCAAATTAGAGCCTTTGGTATCTTGATGTCTTCATCGTACAACAGTGATAATGTACCGAGACTAAACAGTAAAGCAAAGGAGGCACTGAACTGTTTAAATAACTTACAAATCCAGTCATGTTACTTTACAATCGCTAAGGCAGGTATGTCAGGAGTACTTTAAACATACTTAATAAAATATACTCAGATATAGCCTTTCCTATTATTTATGCATTTTTACGAGAGATCTTAGGCAGATTCCCGCAAACCTTTATCGTGCTTGTTTGAATTGCTCACAGATGAGCTTCCCGTTCGGCCCACCTGGTCGTACTCGGATCCGGCCTCCAGCAGACTCTGCTGTATCGCAAACTGCAGCAGATCCTCCTCCTCCTCCCTCATGCTGTCTCTCTGCTTGCCTCCAAGCATGGTGTATCCTGGCGGGGGCTCGAACACACACGGGGGGATCTCTCCGGCTCGACAAGACACTGCAGCGCGGCGGGAGGGGGCGAGAAGGCAAAGAGCAAGAGATGGGGAAAAAAAGAGTTATCGGTGAGTAAAGGAGGTTAAAGGAGAGGAGAAGCCGAGGAGTGATCCACCAATGAAAAGAACTGCAGAACAAATTCTGGCTTGTCATTTCCCACATCTACAGCACAGCCTGATAAATAATTCCTCAACTCGGCTGTGTCTGTCTGAACTGAGTGGATTCACTGTGCATTTCTGCACAATAGTGTCAAGGATTCTGAAAAAAGGTTCCCCCTGAGCAACCGCACAGTAAATTTTTATCTCTCTCTCTTCCTCGGCTGCAGATTTTAAATGCAGCCGCTCCGATTCTGATGAAGTGATAGAATGATGAAAGCGAGCCATACTCTCAAACACACAGCACAAGGAAGATAACCTTGCATTTAGAGGCGGGGATAAATACCCCTCATAACTCTATCAAGTGACTGTAAACTCGCTTTGTGGAGTGAAGTACTGCGGAGGAGGATTTATAGAACAGCGTCTGACGGTTGAGTAAAGTAAAAGGCTCCTCACTGGTGGAGCTGGAGCTGGAGACGCTGGAGGAGTCGCTGCCCGGCGACGGGGTGTCTGTCCGCGGGGGTTCCCTCTGTCCGTCCCCCTCCATCGCCACCTCGTTGTCAGGACGGGCGCCGCTTCCCTCCTCGCAGCCATTCAGGTTGCTGAAGGTAATCCTGGCGTTCAGGATGTGGTAGAGAGGGATTTCTGCAGGAATTGGAGAGAAAGTTATCCGTCAGCTTCTTCATTTTTTTTTTAATGATGCCCAATCTTTTTACTCCCTCTCTTCGTCTGTCTTCGTCTTTCCATCCGTTCTGCTGCCAGTGTGTTCACTTATTACTCTCCTGCCGCCCCCTTGCTCAAGCAGCAGCCATCACTTTACCCTCCCCGTCCTTCCATCCATCTATCCGTCTCACCGATCTTGACGGGGAAGCCAGGCGGCAAGCGCAGAGTGATAAAGTCTCGCAACTTGGCGAAGAGAGCGTTGGAGATGGCCATGAGATCGATGATAGGCACCACTTGTTCTGCCAGGGAGAGAGGATGAGACTCGCACAGCCACAACTTGGCTTTAAACCTGGAAACAAAAAACACACGAGCAGACGCTGAAGATGCCACCAGAAATAGAAAGAGAGACTTTCACATAGTCGAAAGTCTCTAAACTCAACCAGTTCTTTCTTTATGACATTGCATTGGCTGTATTGCTTTCTCAGGGACCTAAAAGATACTGGACATGTTTCACATGGCGACTCTATCCACAAAATGGTTGGATGTAAGTCTGAGACCACAGCCGTTCGTCCTCATTCGGTTTGTTCCTCGATCTGCGGCACACAAATACATTGATTGCACCAGCCAAGAGTCCACAAGCTGCCGCGTAGTGTTCAGACCGAAGCCAATCAATTCCCACGTTCTAATTTGTCCCATAATGAACACGGGATGGAGAGGCAGTGCTGCTGCTGCAAAGACTTCAATCCCGCCGCCGCCGCCGCCGCCTGTCACTTCTCATTAGGCACTTAGGAAGAATAAGTGTGAAGACTGAAAATGGCAGGGACATCAATAGTTATGTAGAGGAACACGGGGCGGATCGTTAGCTGGCTGGCCGGCGAGAGCGACCGCTTCAGGCATCGTCCGTGACACTGAATCCCACCATTCATTTAATCCTGGCGCAGCGGGTTTGAAGTCCCACCTTTATTTTTCTTTACTTTTCAGAGTCACGGAGAGAAGCTGCAGGTTTCTTTCATTACATTTCTGTTTCCACTAGATTTGTAAGAATCTTGAAGCAAAGCTGAGTCATCCATCCAGCATTGCGGTAGACTCTGACTCGTGACTGTCCTCCCGCTTCGCCAAAATGGACTCCTAACAGGTGTGTGTCTTTCACTGACGTCCGAATGACTTTCACATGAGGATCCCGAGCGTCAGACGCCGCAAGCGGCCGATGTCCCACCGCCCATCCCATGTCAGTCATTCTGTCAGCTGAAAAACACGGCGACTCGGCTGCCTGTGTGTTTCCCTGCCTCTCGCTGTCACCTCTGGGTCTTGGTGGTGAGGTGGCACGGGTGGCCGATGTCCCTCTGCGTGGGCGACGAGCTGGGGTTGAAGTATTCTTCAGCCGTCAGCGCTGCTGGGTTTGTCGCTGCGGGGGACGACATCTGCGTCACCAGAGCCTGAAGAAGGGAGACAACGAGTGAAATCAGCATTGAAGATCCAGATGTCACTGCTTTAAAGGTAGAGAGCCTAAATAGCATGTGTAAAGGAATCCGCACAACGCCATGAGTCAATAAGGATGACTCAAAGATTGCTATAAAAGCAGCAGCTTTTCCTTTGTGTTTGCTTTTCTCTTTTGTGGTAAAAGAAACCTACTGAGATTTCAAGGTTCTCCGTTTATAGACACTCAATGAAAGTTTCACAAAGAAGCTGTAAACAAACAACAAACCGAAGACTGAAGAACACGGGATTTATCGATTAAAAGCTAATTACGGGATTATCAGGAGTCAATGCAACCCACTGAAAAGCTGTGAAGATTGAAAAAAAAAATCATAAATGAAGATTTTAGTGTTTATCTAAGAGGACAAACCTCCTTGTCCTTCAGTTTCCCATTTCCATTTCTGTGTCTAATTTGCACTTTTTGACCTTGTTATGCCAGACCCAACCTTGAATTGTATTGGAAAAAAAGCAATACAGATTAAACTTTTAAATGGCCAATTAAAATCTGTTTGTGAAATTCCTTTTTTTTTAATCAAAACAGCGGATTTAAGAAATTCTCTAATGATGGATGTGAAATGATGCCCTTGTTAACTTTTCATGTTGTTTATTTTGCTGCGTGTTTTAAGTTGAACTACTCATAAGAAATGTAGAAATAATTTGTAATCAGTTCAGGTGTCTCGGGGTTTTATTCAGCAGCGATGAGAGGGGGGGATCATGACTGATTCACACAGCCAGTGTGGGGGGAGAAGGTGCAGAGAGGGAGAGAGAAAATTCCCCTCAGTTATTGTCATGAACACGCAGCTGAAATGAAATTTCTCCACAGGGTGGCAGGCGTCACTCTGAGCTCCATCATCTGGAAGAGGCTCAAAGTGGAGCTAAACCCTGAGAGGAGCCAGCCGCTCCGGAGGTGTGGCCGTCTGATTACGATACCCACAAGTTTCCTTTTAGTGGTCTGGAGGAAGTTAAGGTGGACAGGTATAATCGGGCTTGATTGTTCTTCAGATTTTTAGGGTTTGGCGAAATTAAAGCAAACCAAACCAAACAGCGGCGCAACATTCCAGCCGGTCAAGGCGAGAATAAGAAGACGGGATACAGACGGAGGAGAAGGCCTGAGGCGTGAGTCATTGCTGCTCTCCAGCAAAAACAAATTAAAAACCGTAATCAATATCGGGGAGCAGGTCAGAGCTTCTGAGTGACTGTTTTATGCTGCAGGACTGCTCTCCTGGCGACACGCTGGATTTACCAGCGGGGATTCACACACTGCCCGTCCGGTCGCAGCGGAGGCGATCGGCACGGTACTGATACCAGCGATGATAATTCACTCAGGATGGCTGTGAAGAAGATGATGACGAAGCTTAATCTATTTTGACAGCGGACCCAAGTTAAAAAAAATAAATCTTGTGACGCTACGATGTGAAAAGATAACACAGTTGTAGCCTTGCTTTTGTATCACTCTACAAACCAGCAACGCTGCAAACAGCATTAACATCTGTAAAGATTAATGTAACATGTGTAGTGAAGACGGATAGGATCCAAGCTAAATTATTCATGTGTGTG